>NW_003315436.1:0-72408 GCF_000151505.1 Trichophyton verrucosum HKI 0517
AAAAAAAAAAAAAAAAAAAAAAAAAAAAAAAAAAAATACCCGCCCTTAACCCAAAGCCAGCCATCATGTACGAAGCAGTAGCGACGTACTCCGTACCTATACCTCAACGGAGTGTCCGAATAATCTCCCTCTCCCGTCCACCAACGCAAGAGTCCACATGAAAGGAACAACTCCATACCATCCAGCCCACCCACCATCACCAACTAGTTACTAGAGCAAAAAGAAAAGAAAGAAACCCAAAAAAAGCCCTTCCTCTGCTAGCCCAGAAGGCAAAGCCAAGATAACGACGATGCACGTGTATTTAGAACTGGTCGCTATGAAACAGGGATGCTGCCTCGGATCGCGCGGCTCGTCGTCCTGCTTGCACCTCCAGCGGATGCAGCCAGATTAAGGGGCTGGAGGGACCTTGACAGCGAGCTGGGGAGTATAAGCGAAGACACGCAAGCAACCCTGGCGCGCAGCCTAGTTCAGCCGGTGGTCGTGACGGCGATAGTAAGTGGTATGATTGTTCCCGGAGTTGGTTATCTGAAAAATGTTCATGATTTTATGGCGGCCAGCGCGGTGGATACGGAGTATGTATATCATCTACCGTCGAGGAGTTCGTGCCAGGCGGGGCGGATCGGACAAAAGGAAGCTGGGGGAGAGGGAGGATACGGGGAACATTATGCTTAGTAGTGTATGGAGATGGCAGACTTCATAACATCTTCTCCTTCATCTTCATCTCTCCAGTATTACCGTCTCCTAAGTGTGGACCTTCATATAGAGAAGTGCAAGGGAAGTTGGAGTTGAAGATGTTGTGAAGTAGTTGCGAGAGCAAGCCGAGGTTGTGATTAGTCAGCAGTCTACTTTGTAACAAGAAAAGTCGCAACATCCGAAACAACGACAAGAGGCCATCTTGGACGATCAAGAGTCGGAGTCGGAGTTGGCAGCAACAGGCCGCGGATGGCGGTAGGTTTTAACATGATAACAATATATACAATTACAGTCATAAACACAGGTATATACACGTCTAGCAGTTCTCGCCCATGACAACGTCAGACTGGACGCCGTCGTTCGGCCCTCCAACCGCCTGGACGACAAACTTGCTGCCAGCCTTCTGCAGCTCCATCCTCGTCTCAAACCCGTTCTTCGGGAAGTTGGCTATCTCCTTGACCTCGCCGGAGTCTGAGACAGCGAAGATCTTCCACGAGTCTACGTCCGTCGCGCCATTCCAGCTCACATAAAACACCACCGCGCCGTTCGGGTCGGCGCCGCAGGCCTTGACGCTCGGCTTCGTCTTGGGCGTACCTACCCAGGCGCTGCGGTATGCGCGGTAGCAGTTCGTGACGCCGTCGTTGCCAAAGCGGGCGTCCATGACGATGGCGCCGTTGGCATCGTACTCTTCTATCACGGGGATGGCTCCCTGGCCCATCAGGACGTGGTTGTTGCCAAGCACCTGGTAGCTCCCCTGAGCCCGAGAGACAACGGGCTGTTCAGAGTTCCATACCATGCGGTTCAAAGAGACTTTCTTGGCGTTGAGATCGAGATCGAGCACGAGGCCGGTTGTCGGCTTGGTCTGGTCGTCTGGCGTGAAGTCGGCGTTGTCGTTGTTATGCGTGGTCAGCGTGATCTTGTCAACGGTGTGCTCTTCGACCCGGACTTCATGCTGGTAGCAGAAGTTCGTGCCGGGGCCGAGCTCGAAGTCACCTCCATCAATGCCCTAGAAAACGGACCGTTAGTTAGTTGCTCGGAAGTGCAAGGGACATACATAGATCCAGAAGAAAAGAGCTTCAACTTACGTTGAGACGCCAGACAATCTTGCCCTCCTTGGAGATGAGGAAGATGTTGCAGGAGTATCGAGATGAGACGATATAAGAATCCCCGGACTTGTAGACGGAGTTGACGTGGATGTAATTCCATGGGTCCTTGGATGAAGTTCCAGCTCCCTCAAGTGGCTTTAGGGAGAAGGTGACGGGGATCTCGTCGAGGTGTTCGGCCGCACTCCAGCGGAAGAGAACGTCGTTGGTCTTGATGTCCATTTCCAAAAAGCCTCCATCGACAACCCAACCCTTCTCCGGTCCACCAACAGCTCGAAGATCTGCCTCGGTGACATTGACAACTGTCACGACGATGGTTCCTTGGTCCGTGATCTGGCCTTCGTGGTTGTCCATGTACGATGGGAACTTCATGGGCTCATAGATTGTCTTGTAGTATTCGTTATCGCCGCCGGGCAGAATCACCTCGTGGATCTTCTCATACGAGCTGTCGAAGATGCTCATAGATCCAAGCCCGAATCCAGTCTCGTTCGCAAATCCAAACCAGCTGACCATCACTGGTTTCCCGTCAAGAAGCTGAGGCTTGAAGCCATATGTGCTCGCGTCTTCCGGCCCCTTCCAGACAACTTGACCATTGTCGTCGAAGATAGCTGGATGTCCAATCTTTCGAGCCTTATCTCTAGGACTGAAGAAGATGTAGCCCGGCTCTGTTTGGCCTTTCTTCGTCACATTGAAAAACGGTGTCTGGATATCTGTACTCTGGAATGTCTGCACCGGCCAGAGGTTTTCAGGAGGCGACTGTGCAGATACAGAGGCTGCACCAAGGTAGGTGGCCAGCAGAGTAGCCAGGCATGAGCTGCTTAGGGAGTTGAGGCGCAGCATCTTGGGTCTTTTGCTCTTCTTTTCTCGAGTTCTCCCAACGGTCACGGATTCCACTGCAATTCTTTCTCTCCAGGATAACTACACTGTAGCCCAGGAGAATAGCAGGGTGTATATATATATTTATGCCTACACCAGTGGCATGGCACCCTGCCTGTATTTAAGGCATAATACGGAGTAATATTCGAGTTTCTTCCCTCATTCTCGTGGGATGCCGAGTTAGAGCGTCGATCAGTTTGAGGTTCATCACTGCTGGAGCCCTACCCCGGCCGAGAGCTCTGAACGGGTCGATCCCGGCCTCTACGATTCCTCATATCAAACCCCGGCCTTGCAAGGTATTGTGGCAGAAGGTGGCGATCACAATACTCGAGGCGCTGTTTACAATGTTTGCTCGTCCGACTTCAAACATGCCCGGAGCCACCTCCATCAGCCTCTAATTAACGGAGAGCTGGCTCCAAGACATTCAAAACGAGAGATTATCCAGCCTGCCATGTTCATCGGTTCGTTATAATAATAACACTGACGTTGACGTACGCACCTTATAACACTCTCAAGGAGTTATATATCGACTGCAGGATCTATATTTGCTTGAACAGCGCTCCCCTGTCCCGAAGACAGCCAAGCTTCCCGCCGTTAACCTCTCCTGCATGAAACCCAGGCATGACAGGCCCGATACGTGACTTTGTGCTTCTTTTCAAGCCACCCTCGTATCACCGACTGACAGGCACACCCGCTCCTCTCCTATTTGACTAACAACTGACAAATAGAAGCCCCGGGGAGCACCGCTTCTCCATTACATACTCCGCCGTATAAAAGAATCAGTTCGTCCCTCCGGTTCGGCCAAGTAGTTTGTCGTCTTGCTAGTTCTCGGCATACGGAATTGCGATGGCAAGTGCTCCATAATGCATGTCCGGGACGATTAGCCGGCACTTCTCCTCGAGTGTTGGCGGGCTTTGCAACATCGTATTCACCAGAGCCGAGCAAGTCAAAGGCCGTAATCAAGTGAATATCTGTCAGCAATGACCTTGAATGAGATACTCTTGATATCTTAGGTGTACCTCTGCTGTCCTCATGGTTATCTATGGAGTTTCCGTGGCAATGTGAAATTTTTTAGCGTCTCACTGTTAAGGAGTAATTCATTTACTCGCTAACTACCTAATGGTGAAGCTATCAATCCACCTTCGCAATGTGATGTCCATGTGTAGTAAATACCCAGATACCAGGCATGCGGCATTATCAACTCTATTACACCTCCAACGCTCCTCCTTTCAGTCCTGTGGTGAATATCGTGCAATCATCTTCCTCAATCAAGAACACAAATATACTATGGTGTCTAGGATCCTCCAGTCTTCCACGTCGAGCTCAGCGGGTCTCCGACTACGTTACAGAAATACCTACGGCAAGATGATGAAAATGATTCCATTCTGCTAAAAGGGTGAGCATATGTTCAAATCAGCTAGGGAATAACGAGACCATTGGGTCTGGTGCAAAGCCTCAAATTCCAAATGACGATATATCAATGGCCAAATCACTGTAAGCGCCTTGAGTCCGTTTTCGGAACGAATACGCGGAGAGAATACTGTCAAAACATAATTTCATCCTGCCTACCCCTAATGTGGGCTCACCCATTGATTGATTGATATATTCTGCTTAATGCCTAGCTACTGGATGGCTTTTACACTCTAGGGTTTCATGCGAATATATTTCTATTTGATCTAACTTGCAGCCCCGGGTAACATCCGGCATGCACAGTTGACTATCCGTATACCCCAGCGCTGGATTGCCCGATGATCCTAAACTTCCATGGTACAGTTAACGCTCATCGAACTTCTATCACTCAAAAACCTCCTACAGGTCCGGATCGTGGACGAAGTTCGTCGACCATTGTACCGGTTAAACTCAGGAACGGTTCCTTATGCTTTTTCCTATACCGACTACAACGTAATTCCTATAAAAAACTAACTCCATTCTTTTCTTACAATCAAGAAGCCTACGAGAGATAGTGGTAGGCTAAGGTTCTGCGGACTGAGGTACCACGATCCACTGCCTATATAGGCGTCGAGGGCAACCAGCAGCCCTGCTTAGTATGTCCAGGGACATATATATCTCAGCCTAGTACATCATTGACATTAGGTATTAGGGTAGAATTGGATTTTTTCATGAATTATAAGCCAGAATTATAATATTATACATTCTATAAATATATACAGTTGTGGGTGTAATGCAGATTTACTCGTTAGGGAAGTCCTCGTGTAGCCACGGATCACTGAGCAGTTCCTTTGCAGTACTGCGCTCCTCTGGTCTCCATTTGATCATCCGCTGCACGAAGTTGATGAATCTCTTCTTTCGTTCTCCACTCATATTGCAGATTGTATTTTGGAAAGTGAAGTCCTTTGGGATCAGTGATGGATTCCGCAGAGTCCCTATCATGTGTCTTAGTTTGCGATCAATTATAAACAGTAGCTACTGGACTATCACTGACCATCTGCCCTGTAAAACATTGATGTCCGCTTGCCACTGGCAAGTAGGTCTTTCGGCGCAGGGCCTAGGAGTGCAGTTATCAGTGCGAGATGCCGTTCATCGTCATAATCCTCAACATATAGAGGGTCAACATCTTGAAAAAGGGCTCTTCCCTCAAGGAAATCCCATAACTTTTTCAGTTAGCTCAAGGGCTGATAAATGGCGGTGGCAAGATATCAACACACCATGACTCCTAAGCTCCAGATATCGGCGCTATAGCTGTATCCCTTATCTAACACAACCTCAGGCGCCCGGTATATTTCTGCTTGGATACATCCGTCATGGGTAACAGGACCATCGCCACGAACCGATAAGTCGAAGTCTAGAATTTCCACAAGACCGGTAATCTTTTTTAATGGCCCATAATTTCTGCGAGAGCAATATATGATACGCCCATCCTCGTAGTGCTTCTGAGGCAGTGGGTTGGTATATTCTTCCCTGGCAGACTGGGAGAGAAGAGTAGTATCCTCTAGCTTCACCATGATATTATCTGGTTTGAGATCTGAGGCTGTGTTTAGCAAATTGCTTGTAATATATATACAGAGAGAAACCTACCAGTGTGAATGACGTGGCAGTCAGAATGTAGATAGTCGAGTGCTTGGAGAATCATCTGGAGCACTATTCTGAATATCTCCGGGGGCATCACACCATCATTCCATCTTCTACAGTAACGTTCAAGGCTTTCCCGCAAGGGCTCAAAGACGAGGCATGAGTGAGATTTCTTCGACGTGGGATTTTCGAGTGGAAATGTGTCAAGTATCTGGCGAATGAAATTCCAACCGGTGTGTTTAGGGTTTGCTGCTGAAATATGGTAGAGGATATCTACTTCGGAATCCCCAGGTATCTTACGGGTATCATTATTGGAATTTATCTTCACTGCCACGAACTTTTCCTTGAGCCAGCGCCATCTAAGATAAATTAGTAAATTTGATACTAATATCATCCCAGCACTCACTGATAGAGGTCCCTTGCAAGCCAGACAGTTGCCCTGCTGCCATGTCCCAACTTGTTCACAATCTGGTAGCGACCGTGTAGAACCTCGCCCAGCTTGGCAGGGTAGAAGCAATATGGGTCATAATATGGGGAGTTCTCCTCTTCTAGCGGCTGAGTCAAGCTGAGTTTTGAAGGGATTGCTGTTGGAGGAGGCCAGGGCCGACGTCGAAGAACCTTAATAGGACACAGGTGTGATTTTAATGAAGTCCGTAGCATACCTGTCTATTCGACTCCAATCTGCAAATAAAGTGTATCTTCTCGATGCTCTTCAAAACATTTCTCTGCAGCCTGCGGGAAACATACCAGGGACTAACTACTTAGTTAGTCAATTATCAAATTATATTCTTGGCACTGTTAAGAAAGCCTTCTCGATAGGCGCTACTTCGTGAAGTCCAAGGCATGTACGGAGTACTCCGTACATAATTGCTTTTCTCCTAAGGAGTACTCTTGACAAAATATTCTCTCATATCAATATTTTTGGTTGTACTCTTCCTGTACGTTATTATAAGGGGTTCAGTGCCAACTCTGCCATAAAACAACATGCTCTCCGCAGACAGGTAGTCGGTAGACTCGACTAACCCTTATAGCGTAAAAGAGAAATTGTACTCTGTTAATATCTATCCACTTTAAATGCCAGATATCTCTGGTCGAACACTTCTGCGGCTGTATGTCCGACTTGATCCCTCATTGCCCGCGAACCCCAAAGCCCTGATTTTAACTTTTATACACGAGTTAAGGTTGCAACCGGGCCGGCTTTTTCTTGGCACTGGGCCACAACTTTAACTACCTGAATGTGTCATCTGACCAGCACGTGACTGTATGTTTTCCTGCAAGAGGCCAACAACGACAGAACAGGAACACCTTCGTATCTTGCCTTGTGTGATCTGAGGCGCATCAGCGAAATTTCAGCCTGTTCTACCAGGGTCGAGGGGGTATATCATACTCTTTATCCTGCTACAGCCTAGCTTGAAGCGAAGGCCGAACATACTGTGATTCTATTTATGGTTTGCTCGCCTTCGGCGCCTTAAGGAATGATGATCATCATGCAGGTGCTTAGTTTAAGGCTGAGCAGGCCTCATCCTTCATATGTGGGCTCTCTTTCTTTATTTCATAATCTATTTCAATAATTCCTACTGGTTATCATGCCGTATTTTCCATACAATTCCCTTTATTCGATGAAACCGGATATCAGTTGGTTTAGAGCCATTTACAGCATCTGATGCCAACGGCTTTGAAATGCAGATATCGCGGTCAAGTTTGGGCTCTCCAGCATGGTAGTACGAGTCGGCTTATACCCACCTTTCCATAACCCTGGACTTGATATCCTCAGCTTCTGTGTAAGGCTTAACAGGAATATTTGGCCTTTTATTTGCCTATCTCTAATGGCCCCTTTACCCACCAGCGTCAGCATGTTATGGAGTCATCCTTTCATAAGCAAATTCTTGCGGCCCCCGAAGCTAAGTATCTGCATAATGGGACAAACTCTGCACGGCAGATCCTGTCGTTAGCATCCTATAGTCGGGATTGTCGGCTCCCTTAGCCTATTGGTGTACTACATTGCTGCGGACTGGTCCGAGCCATGGCATGCGTGCCTGTTTCAAATGAGCACCATATCTATCTCTTATTCCCCACGGAAGACGAAGCCATTCTGATATCTCGAGTCTTTTCAAGCTTGGGCCGAACGCTTGTTTCAGATACCTTTCTGCGTATGGGTCTTCCCCCTCATGCGTATATTTTCCTTGTTGGCAGCAAGAAGATCTGTACTTCACTGCCTCAGATGCCTTTAAATATATTGAAAGGAACACTTTTCTAGTAACAATTAACCACTTACTAGCTAATGAAGAAGATAGCCAGCGCCCTGATAAATATGTAATTGTTCGCATCTAGGGTTTCATCAAAGTCATTATGTATTACCCTTCTTTCCTTTCTCCTCTTCAGCCTCATCGTATGAGCTTGATGCTCTTCTTATCTCTCTTATTTCCTTGATATCTCTATTTCCTATTGCTGACGCGTGCTGGGTTCACGCGCATATATACCCACTTATATCTCCGCACTCTTGTCTAGACTATAGGGTAAATACGTGACGCAAAACAGATTCTGTGCTGCTTTTTTTCTATATCCTAGTTCTACTTCTCTTCTCTTTCTTCTACTTTTCTCCCTCTAAGCTTCAAACAAGTCTACTTTGCTCTCTGTGTTTTGTTCTTTGCCAGCTTGTTCTCATTTTCTTTTTGCTTCTGCTTTGTTTTTATTTCCATCAAGTGCGACCTTCTTCCTTGTCTCTGTATATTTTTGTTTTTTACTGAAATGGCACCGATCCTTGGTCACTTAACGGCTCCCGTCGCCCTTTCGGCGCGGTCGTTTGGACTCGGTGGACCAGCTTCTAGCATGTTTATCATTGATATTGCCATGACGAGCGTTGCAGTTGCTCTTGTGGTAAACCGCGTTATTGTTCGGCTGGTGACAAGCAAGAAGCTGGCCTCGGATGATTTCGTTATTATAGGATCATTGGTAAGTCTCCTCCGGCTTGTGTACTAGATTCAAATTGCTGATTGGATATGTATATATGTAGATCATTTGTGTTGCCATGAACGTTGTCAACGTTGTGGGTACGTTTCAGATCCAACTAATATATCCATACCACGTATCTAACCTCCGTATAGCTGTTAATCATGGCTATGGGCGACCTTCGTTTGATGTGCCCGAGGATGACTTGAAAATAGCTCTTGAGGTCAGTTGCTGTTAATAACTGTGTCTTTATGTATGTTTAGACTGACTCATCTTCACCATTGTAGCTATACTTTGCCCTGCAAATGCTTTATAGAGTGACTATAAACATGACGAAGCTTTCAATTCTGCTCTTATACCGCAAGATCTTTGATACCGAGAGGTTTCGATTCAAACTTATTTGCGACGTCCTATTCGTCTATATCATGCTTTACACAGTCGCCACCTTTATAGTCACGATTTTTCAGTGTGATCCGATCCCAAAAGCCTGGGCAAGAGATTTGCCAGGGACTTGCGTCAATCTTACTGCTTTCTGGTATGCAAACGCGGCATTGCACACCTTGACGGATGTCATAATCTTGCTTCTCCCGATGCCAGTCATTAAGGGGTTGAAGTTGCCCCGACGCCAAAAACTTGCATTGAATCTGGTATTTGCACTAGGGATATTGTATGTATTCCTGTATCTTGCCTTATGGTGAAAACCAAGGATAACCTGACTAACTCTTGTCGCTTTCCAGTGTCTGTGGGACTTCTATTGCACGCATGCTTACCCTTAATACGTCTTCTAAGGCTAGCGACGTCAATGAGGGGACGACACTTTCAACGTTATGGACAACAATCGAAGCCAACACAGCTATTATCTGTGCTTGCCTGCCAATGGTTCGGATTCCTCTGTCAAAGATTATTCCGTCCCTATTCCCTACGTTTCAGTACAGTGACAGCATCTCCGACACTAGTAGTGAGGCTTCTACCACCAAATCTAATAGCCCGTTTATTACTACCTGGTGCTCACTGCGAAATTCACGAAGCTCTTCCATACCTGAAACGCAGACGATGCTATCCAATTCTTACGGTCTCGCAAATATCATATTCCCTACTTGGGGATAGGACCATCAATTCTTACGGCGACAGGGTTCTCTTTGCCGCTTCCTTTTTTCTCTCTCGGCCTCCGTCCTTTTAGTTTCAATTCTGATTACTCGACTTCCAAGGTTCTGTAGGCCGGTTTTATTTGGTGTGGTGCATGTTTTACGATATTTAATGTTGTTCATGCTTCTCATGTTGGGCTTGTTTTGGCGTTTAGGGGAACAGTACGGGGATGAATGAAATGTACGATGATGATTCAACTGGCGGGAGTTATGGGAAGGGAGCGCTGTTTCAACCCATGGTTTCAGAATATGTGATCTGGTATGACACACGGTATAGGAGGTTAATATGCATGTTTTCTGATTTCATTCATCACGACTTTTTGCTGTATTTTCTTTTTCTTATCGCTTATCGTTTCGTGCTTATCAAGGTTATCTATCGCTGACTAAGCCAAAATTCGCGACACAATTTCTTTGCTTTTCGAGGGAGGATTGAGGATTGATATTCAGCCAAACAGCAGCTGATTCTTCGTCGCGCTCTCAGGATCATGGGCCCAAAAAAGGGCGGTGGGAATCGTGCTGGGCCCAAGAAATCCTCGAGCTCGCAGCCGGCAGAGATCTCCATATCTGACTTTGTTGCTGCGGGCGAGAAAAACGAAGCTAAGAAATCGAAGGCTGGAGCTAAGTCCAAAGGCAAAGATGCTGGAGGGGAGGCCGCGAACAATCCAGAGGAACCCAAGAAGCCCTCCGTGAGGGCTGTTATAGGCGGGGCGTCATGGACAGGTAAACTGCCTGTTAACATGCTCTCGGAGCATTGTCAAAAGCAGAAGTGGGCAAAGCCCGAGTACACAATGGTAAGTTGTTATATATTGGATATTTGCTATGTTTTATCATGATGATACTGACGGAATAGACTAAAAACGCAGATGGCTTTCTAGCAGATGTGATATTGAAAAAGGTTAACCCCAAAACGAACGACACAGTGACACTACCCCCATTCCGCCTGCCTCCCTCCCACAGGAAATTAGGCACACAACCGACAGCTGTGGAAGCCCGCCACTTTGCTGCTGCATATGCTCTGTTTCGAGTATGTAACATGCGGAATTTGCATATGATGATGCCTCCAACTTTTCGTGATTTATGGAAAGACCAGTTTGCCGCACTTAAGGCTGAAGACGTTAAAAAGGGAAATGGCTGGATGTATGAAGCTGATCCTTTCACGACATTCCAAGAAAGGAATAACGCCGTCGCTGAACTTACACGGCGGAAGGAACAAAAGGCGAAGGAACCAGCTAAACAAAAAGAGGACCGTGTCCAGCTGGGGCTATCGTCAGGTGGAGGTAGCGGCAGTGGGAATACAGGGGGCCGCTGGCTAAAGGCGCCGAAAATTGATATGGGTGATAAAGTGCGTGGGAGAGTTGAAGAACTGATTAGAAGGAGAGCTGTCTGGAATCCGTATGGGATTGAAATATCTGAAAGTGGAAGAAGGAGCATGATGGATGAGTTTGTGAAGCTTGGCTTCCGAACCCGCCATGTTGAAGAAGCACTTTCAGAATGTAAAGATAGAGAGGAAGCTCTTGAATGGCTACTTATCCATATACCAGAAGATGACCTTCCTCCGTGGAGTTTACCGGAAGGATATACCGCTGGCATAACGTTGGCAAGCAACGACCTTGCACGAGAGTCTAAAATAAAACGACTGTCTGCTGCTGGATACTCTGCAGATCTCTGCAGCTCAGTTCTTGATAAGTATGGAAACGATGAACGACTTGCGGCGGAAGCCCTGCAACACCTGTTGATTTACAGTCGAGACCTTGATATTGAATCTGAAAGTCCGGTCAACGGTAATGCTATTTGGGAGGAAGAACATCAAACGTTAGAGGCTATTTTTGATACCAAATATGAAAGGCTATCTAAAAACGCATGCCAAATCATGTCTGAACATGGGACTTTACCATCTATTACATACTCTTTCTGGAACCCAGCGAGGGCTGTTTACCCCGAAAGTCCTCCTGTTGTGGCCATTGTCACAAAGGAAATACCTGCGTATATCCGACTGAGTGCTACACGACAAGCAATACAACATGCCATGGCCGATCTTAGAGGGGAGCCAATGATTTTTAACATAATTGACTGGCTGAATGAGAACCTACCTTGCATTTTGGAGAATCCCGGGAAATTACGAAGCATTTCTGTGGAGGCTGGTGATAATTTGAACGGCGAAAATGATTTACCTCGTACCTCTAATCCAGGATCAACGTCAAAGTCGGCTAGGGGAATGGCACTACGGCCTAAGGGCCCTGCTAATAATGACATCCGACGTAGCTGGGAGGCCAAACAGACTACACCTGAGCAGCAGAAGATGCTCAAAGCAAGACAAGCTCTGCCAGCGTGGGATATCCAAGATGCAATTCTGGACGAAGTTCACTCACACCAGGTCACAATTATCTCCGGTGAGACAGGTAGTGGAAAAAGTACTCAATGTGTCCAGTTTATATTGGACGATTTGATACGGCGAGACCTTGGTTCATCCGCGAATATTGTTTGCACACAACCACGAAGAATTTCTGCCCTAGGTCTTGCCGATCGCGTTAGTGCAGAGCGATGTTCAAGCGTCGGTGACGATGTTGGGTATATTATTCGAGGAGATTCAAAATCAAAACCAGGTGTAACTAAGATCACATTTATGACCACCGGTGTCCTACTACGACGTCTGCAAACGGCCGGCGAAAGTGTTGTTGAAGCTTTAGCCGATATCAGCCATGTGGTTCTTGACGAGGTCCATGAGAGAGGTCTGGATACTGATTTTCTCCTCGCCGTACTGAGAGAAGCTTTGAGAATCCGAAAGGACCTGAAATTGATCCTGATGAGTGCCACTCTAGATGCCAATATGTTCATCAACTATTTTGGTGGGGATAAACAGGTTGGAACAGTCAATATTCCGGGTAGGACGTTCCCTGTTGAAGACATATATCTGGATGATGTGCTCCGAAGCACTGGCTTCGATTCAAACACGCCATACGAGGGCTCTGACGAAAGCGAACAATCGCTGGGCAAAGCTATCCAGAAGCTGGGCAGTGGAATCAACTATGATCTTATATCCAGCACTGTTCAACACATTGATGCTCAGCTCGGAAATGAACCGGGTGGAATCTTGATCTTCCTACCAGGAACAATGGAAATAGACAGATGCTTGTCTTCCATGAAGCATTTACAATTTGCCCACCTACTTCCTCTGCACGCTTCATTGCTCCCAAATGAGCAGAAACGAGTCTTCAATTCACCGCCGCCTGGAAAGAGAAAAGTGATTGCGGCCACAAATGTTGCGGAAACATCCATTACGATCGAGGATATAGTGGCCGTTATAGATACTGGTCGAGTCAAAGAGACCCGATACAACCCAGTCGACAACATAGTACGACTGGAAGAAACATGGGCCTCCCAAGCAGCTTGCAAGCAACGTCGAGGCCGAGCTGGACGTGTCCGCAACGGTACCTGCTTTAAACTGTACACTCGAAACGCTGAGAAGAATATGGCATCCCGTCCTGAGCCAGAAATCCGGCGTGTTCCCCTTGAGCAGCTTTGCCTTTCTGTGAAGGCGATGAGAGGGATTCAAAATGTACCTGACTTCCTTGCAAACACTCTCACACCTCCAGACAACGTTGCTGTGGGCGGAGCCTTGCATATGCTCCATCGCATGGGGGCGCTTGACAATGACCAGCTAACTGCCCTTGGACGCTATTTATCCATGATTCCGGCAGATTTGCGGTGTGCCAAATTGATGGTTTATGGTGTGATATTTGGATGTATCGAGGCATGCTTGACCATCGCTGCTATTTTGACAGTTAAGAGCCCGTTTGCAAGTCCAAGGGAAGCCCGCGAGGAAGCCAAAGAGGCTCGAAGTTCGTTTTCCAATGGAGATGGAGATCTTTTGACAGATCTCGCTGCGTACCAGCAATGGGCGGACAAGATCCGTGAGCAAGGTTATCGGAAAGCCCAGGTATGGTGCCGGGACAAGTTTCTACTTCCACAGACACTGCAGGATATCTCCTCCAACCGGGCTCAGCTCCTTGGGTCTTTGAAAGATGCAGCGCTTTTGCCAGTCGATTATAAGGATCCTGATTGTGAAAGCCGGTGGAATCGTCACAACAAGAACACCCATTTAATTCGCGCCCTGATATCAGGTGCGTTTAACCCTCAGATTGCGTCGATATCCTTCCCCGAGAAGAAATTCGCTTCATCGATGACTGGAACCATCGAGCTTGACCCCGAGGCTCGCACGATCAAATACTTTAACCAGGAGAATGGCAGAGTATTTGTGCATCCCAGTTCTACCTTGTTTGATGCCCAGGTATTTTCTGGGTCTGCACAATACGTGAGTTATTTCACCAAAATGGCAACAAGTAAGGTCTTCATACGAGACGTGACGCGTGAGTATTTGTCTTACACCCATTCCCTTATGGTGTACGGCTAATTAATCTTTTGATAGCATTTAATGCCTATGGCCTTCTGTTATTCACCGGGCAAGTGACACTGGACACTCTCGGTAGAGGCGTGCTAGTCGACGAATGGCTCCGGCTCCGAGGTTGGGCTCGAATCGGAGTCCTGATTTCTCGGCTGAGAATGATGCTTGATGAAGTATTGAGACGAAAGGTTGATAATCCCGGTCTCAACGTGGAGGAAGACGAAGTGATTGATGTCGTCCGCCACCTCGTCCTACTTAACGGGCAAGATTTATAAGCCTATTACTATCCGGTATTCTTCATTATTACTATTTTTTTTTTTTGGATAAGCGCTATTGGTTGGCAGATAGAACAATTTCCGTAGTATATAAAAAGGGGAATAGATTTGAGGTGAATTTTCATATCGTGTCATGATGCAAATAGCACTGCGACGAATTATCACGGAGAAATGCTAGCCTAGATAACTGAAAGATAAGATAATATACATTTGCATAATGGTTTAGCATATATGAAAGCCGAATAATGCGGAACAGCTGAAAGTACATTGCAAGGAAGATATATATCCCCCATAGGACTCCAACTGGAAAGATAGCTTTTGTATACGGATGTCGTTCTTAGCCAGTCAATACCAGGGTGCTCAAGGCTTTCTACCTGCTTTAAAAGCAGCTAAAACATATGTTTCTATATCCAAGGAACTTTGAGTCTGTTATCAAAACGATGTCTAAGCTCGTTTCACACGGCTTCCGCTAGACTTGACCTTTCGTGCTTCAGGTCTGTTGATGTGATGAGCTGGAATCCACTCAGTATCGTAAGTCTTGGTCGAAGGGGTTCCTTCGGTGGAAGCCGGATCTGTAGCGTCGACAGAAGAAGAAACGCCGGCTGACTTTCGGGCACGATCAGATCCCTTCCCACCCTTGCGCTTCTGAGGGAAGTAAGGTGCAATCCAAAGGGTGTAGAAGAAGTAGACAGAGCCTGCTGCGCAGGCCAGGAGGAAGAGGTAGAGGAAGAGGCTGTTTAACAATCATATACGTTAGAAATTACAACGAGGAAGGTGCAGGATCATTACCCCGGGGACTAAAGGCATTAGAAGCTTACACTTGAGGGTCAAAAATGCTGGTATCTTGCTCTACAACACTAACAGTGCCGTTGTAAGCAGTGATCGGATGCATAATTCCTTTGCTATCGCTGATCACAGCAGCAAGGTTCAATGTCAAATCCTGAGGGTGCATGTCGTTGGTGAAGACATAGGGAAGAGAGATTTGATCTCCAGCGGGGATGTCCATGCCGTATGGAGTTGCAGTAAGGTTTCGGACGTTAACGGGGAGCTTCCCTGGAGCTTCAATTGTCCAAAGGGATCCTCCGATAACGCTGACGGTTACGGTTTCAGGATCTGGGTTGGTAAAATGGAGAAGCGCCTCGGTAGGCTGGCCGTTGACAAGCTTGACCCCGAACACCTCAGCATTGGGGAATGTCGTTGATACTGTTACTCCCAGCTTGGGTACATTGGCTGGAGCCTCAGTGTTTTCCTCAGTCCCGGCCTAGCAATTATTGTTAACTATTGGTCACATCTCTTTGCTTTTGGGGTTTAGATATCATACAGATCCCTGGCCACTGACAAAGACGGACTGGGCTGCGAGGAGCGCAAGGGAGAGAAAAGAGAATTTGCCCATATTGACGGCAGATGCGCCAGGAAACGGCCACAACAGAGAAAAGGGAGACCGGCAAGAAGGAAGAAGAGGAGGAGGGGAGGTCGTGAGCAGTTCGAGTTTCGGTGCGATGTTTGGTCTTGTGGCTTTTTACGCATTTTCTCCACGTATACAGAATCGCGATCGCTGAGTCAGCAAGCGCTTATCCGCGCGGCTTCAATAGTCGCCAATTGATTAGTTAGTTAATTAGCGCGCTAATCTCTTTTTTCGAAACGGGAAGAAGCAAGCGCTTACAGACGAGCCCGCAAGCATCGTTCTTTATACCACCAGCCACTGCGGCTTCTGTTTCTTTATCAAGCTACTTCTGGAGGGCTATATATATTTCCCTTGTCCCTCTCGAATTCACTGTTTCTTTCCTGTCTTTTATATTTTTTGTAAGAGCTCGAAGATGGCTCCTGTATCCGCCCAAGCTCAGGAGTTCTTCAACCGGTACGAGCAATTGAAGGCTATCGAACAGACCAAAAATCTTTTGATAGAGGTTAGTATTATTTTTTCTCGAATCCTAGCCAAAAAATTGCCCAATTCCTCCATCAATTCTGTATATTATGTTGTAAATTCTAATTCAGCTGTCTTGCAGGATCTACTTAGTAGAATTACGGAGCTTGAAGATGCTTATCAGCGAGAGCGGTTAGATCATGACAGAGAAACCAGATTTAATCGCGAAGTGCAGATGCATGAAATGGAGCTTATGGAACAGTTGACGAGGTTTAAAACTGCTATGGTATACCTCTCCGTAAGCCTATGTGTTTTAAATCCAAAGCTAATAGATCGTTCTCAAAAGGACCAAGAACCCTTTGTAATTGCACTTCTAGATGGAGATGGCATGATATTCCGAGACTCTTTAGTTCAGCAAGGAGAAAAAGGAGGAAAAGACGCCGCGAATCAACTCTGGTTAGCTATACGTGACTATACATCTGAGACCTTCACCAATATTCATTCGCCGAAGATCGTTGCGAGAATATATGCGAATGTACGAGGTTTAGGGGAAACTCTCTTTAAAGCTGGGATTATTGATAAACCTTCTGTCTTTGAGGACTTCGTTCGTGGATTTAACGGAGGCAGATTGCTCTTCGATTTTGTCGACGTTGGGAGCGGTAAGGATAGAGCAGATGATAAACTTGCAGGCAAGTTATCCAGATTCTCACATTACCATCATGGTTATATTACTCGAAAAAAACAAACTAATAAGCTGCTCTCATAACAATAGAAATTCTAAAACTGAATTTATACAATTGCCATTGCCAACAAATATTTTTGGGATGCTCCCACGATAACGGTTACGCACGTCTCCTTGAAGATAATTTAGCCGATATAGAACTCACAAGAAGAATAACTCTCTTGGAGGGATTCCCTTTTGAGAGAGAGCTTGCCTCACTCATAAGCTCGTATAGAGTGACGAAGTTTGAGACCTTATTCCGGGAATCAAAAATAACTCCCTTATCAAATCATACTTGGGAAAACGCCGTCACCTCAACTTCATATTCATCATCAAATATTGGACACCCCAATCCTCGGGCCGTGAGCAGAACTCCCTCGAACTCTAACGGAACAGCGGCCACCACTTCTGCTGCCTCGGCTACTTCGGGCAGCAGCAGTACCACGCCAGCAACGTGGGCATCTACCATTGCAGCCAGTGCAAGTACAACATTCAAAGATTTAACACCATCCAAACCAAGTACCCCGTCTCCACCAGTTATTGAGCGCAACAAGTATGGACAAAGAGTCGATCGGATAGATTTTAAGGCCGCGCCCAAAGACGAATTAAATCGTGTGAAGAAGTTGAAGTTATGCAACTTATTTTTTCTTCTAGGCGACTGTCCCAACCCAAATTGCTATCATACCCATGACTATAAGCTTGGAAAACAGGAGCGAATGGTGTTGCAGGTAGTGGCTAGAATGACACCCTGCCATTTCGGTACCGAATGTGACGATGCTACTTGTATTTACGGTCACCGCTGTCCTCTCAGCGAGGCTGGAAAGAAAGATTGCTACTGGGGATCAAATTGCCGATTTGATGCTGACGCCCATGGAATTGATACCAATATTGTTAAGCTTACCAAAGTTTGATTGGGGTCGCAATATGTTTCTGTTCTGTCTGTTAAGTCTCGAATATCCTCCTATTCGTTTTTTTAGCAAGTTACTTAGTTCTGTCTGATGTGATTGCTCGGGGGGCTTTCATTCGTTTCTTGTGTACCTTTATGGGTGAGGTTATTTGAATTCGGTCTTTTTTCTTTTATATGCAGTTTT
Organism: Trichophyton verrucosum HKI 0517; assembly: GCF_000151505.1. Taxonomy (NCBI): domain Eukaryota; kingdom Fungi; phylum Ascomycota; class Eurotiomycetes; order Onygenales; family Arthrodermataceae; genus Trichophyton; species Trichophyton verrucosum. The sequence goes on from NW_003315436.1 coordinate 18,150, forward strand.
ACTTCCACATTATCAAACAGGGCCTTTTAATTATAACGATACCAGGCAGTTAAAACAGAATTGGCCTTTGACCTTTCTAACAAACTAATAGATGAAACAAAATATGATTAAATAATTAAAAAAGGGCACATAAAAAAAAAAGTTCAGGGTACTGTTTATAGGCCCCCAAGAATGAATGCTGCAAATGAAAGACAACGCAGAGACATGCAAAGGGGTATATCGATAACCAAGACAAAGCAGAAAACTCGCTAAATAAAGAATGGCCGGCACATAAGGATCACGAAATGGCAGTTTGGAACATCTGAAAACGTCTTTCCCACCCCAGGGAAATAGGGTCGGTCTCTTTGTTTCCAGTCTTGACACCGTACTCTTTAATGCAGCAGGTAAAAGGTTTTGTAGAGACGGTATCTGCTTTTCCGGAATAGAAAGCATCTATATCAGCGCTTTTGCGCTCCTCCAAGTCACCCCATAGAACAAATAGCTTCTCTCGGAGATTAGCTAGTGCATCCGAGTTGTCACGTAGGCTAGATATACAAGTTAGTGATATGGTTAGTCAGGGGTAGAATGTGATATCAGCAATAGCGTACTTAACGGCGTCCATCTGTAGCAGAAACTCTGCATCAGAGCCCCAGACAAAGAGCGGCATGCGCTCACGCGTCTGTCCCGGCGGGAGAGGAGGAATGTTTGGACCGCCGTCTTCAACAAGGAGACAGAATCGCCACTCCCACCACCGGCTGGCGTCAGAGTCACTGTCGTCAGATACGTCGTCTGTATCGCCAGAGAGGAGGGCGAGGTCTCTATTATATAAAACAGAAAAATCTTCTAGGTTATGGGGGAAATAGTCAACCACGCGGACAGAGGAGCGGTAGCGGACGTTTTGGAAAGGTAACTGGAATTCTACACCATCACAGCCCTTGTATGCATGGGTATCGGCGTCTAGAATGTCTCTGATCAATCGACAAGGTATGGCAGGGTTTGATGCGCGTACTGTTCCGTGGTCATTAGATTGACCGACTGATAGGCATGTAGAAAGGTTTGCAAAATACATACTATGAGGATTTAGCTCATCCCTTTTCGTCTGGACCAGACGAGGGAAATCTGGCTGATCAGAATCTTTCTTCTTCTTCCTCTTTTCTTCCTTTAGTTTCTCCCGTTTCTCTTGCTGCCTCTTCCTTTTCCTGTCCCTGACAGGGTCAGAGCCAGGCGCTTTTCGTGATTGATTATTTTCACTGAAGTTATTGGGCAGTTCTACACGTATTTTTTTCCAATACTGCATTTTTCGTTTAACTAACTCCACGAAATGCAGGTCAGTTTCTGTATCGTTGATAATATGTACTTGTATTTTGTGAGGGTATTTCTGATCGGTGTGTAAGGCGCCTTCCATCCGGCCAGAAAATTTGTCCGCCTTGATGCGCACGTTATAGAGAGTAACATAGTCCTTCTCCTTGACATGTTCTCGAGCGTATTCAGCGTGCGGGGTGAAGAGTGTTATATGGATAGTCATTCTCCCATAGGGGCCACGCCATTGCTTGTCCTTGTCCTTTTTAATGTATTGATACGGACCGTCATCATCGTCCATGTCGTTAGATGGCTGTATATAATTAAAAAGATATTCATTGGAGGTATAATCAGTGACGTAAAGTATGAACCTATCATCAGCTTCCCTGAACGTTTTGACAACCTCGCCGGTAATGTCTATAAATTTCGAAAATTCGGCATCCTTGAGTAGGCAGAACTTGCGGCTCGGGAGCACACCCTTTTTTTTCTGGCTCGGAGTCGAATTCGAGGTATGCTGTTTGCCATCTCCACCGTGCTGGCTCTGGGAGATATTTTGAGCAGAGCCATTATTTTTCAGCAACCGTGACGCATACTCACTCTCTTCTCTGGTTGGCTTGAAGCACCCAGGCTTCGTCTTGTTGGAGTTATCTCGTTTCCACAGAACCCAGGCGGCGCTTTCGTGGTTCGGAGACACATGCATACGCTCGCCCCTGACAATACTTGACTATTAGGAGGAATTAGCACGCTACCAAAAGTATTAACCCTAGAGAGACATTTATACTGGTATCGATACTCACCTTGATATTCCGCAGCAAAATGACATCGCCTACATCAGGGTCTGGAAGATGATCCTTGTTATCATGGAAGTACTTTACCTTGAGGCCTCCCCATGGCCCAGAGCCAACGTCGCGGTCCTTGACCGTGAAGGTCGACATATAAGATGAGCCTGACGTCCTGGTCGGACTGAGAGCATCCACAACGACGGCGATGATGCTGACGGCACCAGATGGCCTTGACTGCGCCGTAGCCACATCATCGAAGCCAGGAGGCCGTCGGTCCATCGTCTCGTCCTCTCAATCTCCTGCACTTGCCCGTCGTTTGTACTGTTTGTACTGTTTGTAGCTGTGTTGTAGCTGCTGGTTAACTCGGGCTCAACCGTGGTCGAGACGCAGCTGTGCAGCCATTCAGACGTTCAGGCGCTTTTCGAGCTCGTCTAAAGCCCTAGCGGCGTCCTCATCGGTGCGCTCGCTGCCTCGTCTCCGTCTCCAGCTCTCTGTCCGCCGTTTCTTCCTGTCCGCCAGACGTTGTTTGCCGTCCGGTGAAGTCGTTGATTAACCTCGTCTTAGCTAAACTTGGTGGTGGAGAGAAGCTGTGAAAGCCAAGCCAAAGCCCACCGAAGAAGAAAAACACCCAAAAAGAAAAAAAAAAAACACCACCACCTCTTCTTCTTCTTCCTCTCGCCTTCTTTCTTCCTCCTCCCTTCGCTTCACAACGCCCAACGTCCGCTGTCGACCGTCTTGCTCTCCGCGCCGTCTCGTCTCCCGCCAGGCTGTTCGTCTCTCCTACGCCCGTCGCTCTCTGGTCGTTTTATTCTTGCAGCTGACTCGCGATCCAGGCCAGAAAAAAGCACACATCTTGTGACAGGGACAGCCCCTCACTAATAAACAACCCGCAAGAACCAGCCGTGGAATAGATAAACAGCATCGAAGCGACCACCATCATGGCTGAACGCTACATCCCCGAGCATCGTCGTACCCAGTTCAAGGCAAAGGGCACATTCAAGCAGGATGAGCTCCGTCGTCGCCGCGAGGAGCAGCAGGTCGAGATCCGCAAGCAGAAGAGAGAAGAGAATCTCGCCAAACGAAGAGGTATTGGCGCCGGGATAGGAGCCAGTGATGGCGGCATGCTCGCAGACAGTGACGATGAAGCTGGTCCTATCGAAACTGAGGTATGCCCGCCCTGTTTTTGACACCCCTTTGAACGTGTTTTTTTTTAGAGGCGTTAAACACCTATCTACACCCCTGACGTCCCTTTTGGCCTTTTTTTTTACATCATGGAGGGCTATACCACGATGTTATTACTATTCTTATCAGATATCGTTATTGTTCATATACCATGAGGCTGGAACTGAACTCTTACTGACATATACCAGCTGGATGCGGAGCTCCCAGAGATGGTCAAGGGCGTGTTTTCAGACCAGATCGAACTGCAGATTCAGTCCACCACCAAGTTCAGAAAACTACTCTCCAAGGAGAGAAACCCTCCAATTGAACGTGTTATCGAGACCGGTGTTGTTAGCCGTTTTGTCGAGTTTCTACGATCTCCTCACACTTTGGTCCAGTTCGAAGCCGCCTGGGCCCTGACCAACATCGCTTCTGGATCCGCGCAGCAGACCCAGGTCGTTATCGAAGCTGGAGCCGTTCCGATATTCGTTGAACTCCTCAGCAGCCACGAGCCTGATGTGCGGGAGCAGGCCGTCTGGGCCCTCGGAAATATCGCTGGTGACAGCCCTCAGTGCCGTGACTTTGTACTTGGTGCCGGCGCTCTTCGTCCACTGCTCACTTTGCTGGGCGATGGCAGAAAGCTGACCATGCTCCGCAACGCTACCTGGACCCTGAGCAACTTCTGTCGAGGAAAGACTCCTCAGCCAGACTGGCCTACCGTACGATGACCCCCACCGATTCATTTGTTTTTGTTTATCCTGCAGTTACAATGTGACTAACTCTTCTCTAGATTGCACCAGCCCTTCCAATTCTGGCCAAGCTCATCTACATGCTTGATGATGAAGTGCTTATCGATGCTTGTTGGGCTATTTCCTACCTCTCTGATGGCCCGAATGACAAGATCCAGGCCGTTATCGAGGCCGGCATCCCCCGTCGTTTGGTCGAGCTCTTGATGCACGCTTCCACATCTGTCCAGACCCCTGCCCTACGATCAGTGGGCAACATCGTCACCGGCGACGACATCCAAACCCAGGTCATCATCAACTGCGGTGCACTCACCGCCCTGCTCTCTCTCTTGAGCTCGAATAAGGACGGTATCCGCAAGGAAGCCTGCTGGACCATATCCAACATTACCGCTGGCAACCCAGCACAGATCCAGGCTGTCATCGATGCCAACATAATCCCACCATTGATTCACCTGCTATCCCATGGAGACTTCAAGACCCGTAAGGAGGCATGCTGGGCCATCTCGAACGCCACCTCTGGTGGTCTCCAGAAGCCAGACCAGATCCGCTACCTCGTCAGCCAAGGCTGCATCAAGCCTCTCTGCGACCTTCTCTCTTGCCCCGACAACAAGATCATTCAGGTTGCCCTTGATGGCCTAGAAAACATCCTTAAGGTCGGTGAGATGGACAAGGAGGCTGGCCAGGGCCCCGAAGCTAACATCAACCGATACGCACTCTTCATTGAGGAGGCTGGTGGTATGGAGAAGATCCACGACAGCCAGAACAACGCCAATGAGGAGATCTACATGAAGGCATACAACATCATTGAGAAGTATTTCTCTGATGACGATGAAGCCGGTGCCGATATTGATGAGCTTGCCCCCCAGCAAACACAGACTGGATTCGCCCTTGGTACCAACCAGCAGCCTACCGGCACCTTCAACTTTGCTAACGGCGATTCAATGGATATGTAAAAGCCGTCTCAAATGGTAAAAGATATTTTTTGTTTCCCACTTAGCTCTCAATGCAGTCCTGCCACTCAGCAGAAATGGTATCTTTTTCTCCCTCTATCATCTTGACTGCCTTCCTGAACCCACTCCTTGTGCATCCAATTTTTTTTTTTTTTATTATCTATCTATTTCTTTCTTTGCCTTTCCTTTCTCCTCAGATTTAACTGCCATGTTACTTATCCCCATCGTTGATTCCTCCTGCTCTTACCTTTGTAATGAACGTTATATCATGATACACAAGATTCACAGTCATGTAACCCCCTGAGTGTTCTTATTTTTGGTATTTCCTTGCATTAACATTTCCCCCAAGCAGGTTCCATCCATACAGGCGTCGCTTTCTTTCTTTTTTCTTCCTTTTCCTATCTCATTGTCCGCAACTTTTCCCCCTTCATTCCCACCCCCTTTTTTGCGCCTTTCCATTCATCCACGTTCGAACCACAATTCCCCAGTACTTCAAATCGAGTCTGCCTCCCGAGTGTATTTACCAAAAATCCGTTTCTTACGGCAAAACGTGGGATTTCCCCATATCTACCTGTTCGATGCCTTCACACATCTCAACCGACCCCTTTGCGGCGTTTCGTATATCACCACTGCCCACCGCTTACCTCCTCCCTTGCCCCTGGTCCCAAAGCCCACCTCAAGCCCAACGCAACCATCCATGCAATGTTGTCTGCCCAAAGCACTTGCATCGCAAAAACATAATAAAGTGGCACAGACTTCTATAATCTCCGTGTTCTATTTATAATAACTTCGTCTTGAATGGCGAAGGCCGTGCCTCCCATACATACCCACCTTGTATTAGCCCTTATACTGCCCCAAGCCAACTCTCCGTACCCTACATCCTCGCCAAAAGAGAAAAGTAAAAGGGAAAAAAAAATACTTTATCTAGTTCTTTCGATAGCATGTAGTAGAGATACTAGTTTGATCCAACAATACTGAAAAGTTCATAACCAAAATTGTAGCAGGTGGAAACCATATTGGAAACACTGATACACCTTTCTATCACTTCATCTATCAGATCCAGGAGTGTATATTGCCGACAAATAATGTAACAAATCTTGGAGTCGTAGATCATAGTGCCTGTAAAATGGCATCACACATCTTCACCACCTTCTCTTCCTCGAGCCGGCGCCCAACTAGTTGAAGGCTGACAGACATCCCGTGAATGACACCAGGGTTGTCTAGTGTAAAAACCGTTAGTGATATACTAACCTGGCTGGAAGCCGGTAAGGTTAGGGGAAAGACATACATTCACTCTGTACCAAAGCATCTTCCTTGCTGAGTGGTGTTTCCCCAACTGCTGGGACATCAACGGCTTGATCAACGGCCACTCTACATGGGAATGATATGCAGGAATAGTCCAAAATATTGAACACGCCCGTATAAGCGACATGCCTGAATTTAGAATGTTCGACGGCAGCAAAGGGTGCCGTTGGGGCTATTTCGGGGGATTAGCATGGTATTTAAGAGATTCGAGTACCCATTGAAGAAAAAGCATACCCAATATAGCATCGAGTCCTAGTGTGTTCCATCGGTCTAAGTAGTCCTTTTGTAGGGTATTTCGTTCTTGATGGAGTTGCCATAAGTTATATACGCCATGGTCAACTGCACGGCCATACCGTTCCATCTCAGGTCGGATAGGCTCATCAGACATTGCAAGCAGTTTTTCAACCGACTTTCCACCATCAGAGAGAAAGAAGCGGTCCTATAGTTACATTAGACGGGGTGGATGTTAACGTGAAAATGAGAACAAGGAGATAGCTATTCATACTAGTATATCGGCAGCTTGAGCATGGCCGATGGGTTGCCAGTCAACAACTTCATGACCTGCCAGCCTCAGCTTCTCTGCTGTTTCTTTCAGAGCTCTTCTGACAGGAGGAGTGGGCCGAACCATGCCATCGTTCCATAGAATGCCTATTTTCAGGCTTCTTTTGAGCTCAACTTCTCTCCATGGAATAGGAAGGCATTTCGGGTCGGTGATCCATGGCTGAGAACCGACAACTGCTTCGGCCCAGAGAGAGATAGAGCGTAGATCTCGTGCCATGGGACCATTGACGCTGGTTACTGACTCTTGTCCCGCAAGACCAGATTTGGTCTTGAAGTTAGGGAAACGGCCGAAAGAGGGCTTCAGGGTAAAGATTCCTGTGAGAGCGGCAGGTATACGCAGAGATCCGCCTGGGATAGATTAGTCTAGTTAAGATTGCAAGTTGCTAATAATGGACAGCCTACCAATATCAGTGCCAACTCCAAGGGGGCTCCCTCGGAATGCTATTAAAGCCGACTCGCCTCCTGAAGAGCCTCCAGAAGAGGTAAGACGGTTAAAGGGGTTCGTGGTCCGGCCAAAGACGTTGTTAACAGTTTCCGCAATCATCATAGCCGTGGGCACATTTGTCTTGACATAGAGTACCGCCCCGGCTGCCTTTAGCAGATCTATCAATATGCTGTTATGCGTTGCCGGCTGCCCGACCCAGGCTGTGAACCCGAGTGTGGAGTCCTTGCCAGCGATGTTGAAGTTATCCTTGATAGATATAGGAAGGCCATGCAACGGCCCCAGGGGCTTGCCAGTGGCTGCAAGATGGGTATCAAGTGCCTGAGCAGTCTTGATGGCCTCAGGAAACAGAGTCTCTGATAGACAGTTTGTCTAGTATCGCCAGTTAGTTAACCTGGATGTTCCTGCAGTTGATTTGGCTAAGGGTGATGGTATAGTTATACAAGCTGGTGAGCAGCCGCAGCTCTTTTGCAGAACGCCCGAGCAACTGACTCCGCCGTCCATGACCCTGAAGCGGTCTTCTCGAGTATGACAGCTGCCGGAGAAGAAGTGATCTCGAGCTCAGCCTTGGTGAACCATCCAGAGGTTTCAGGCCAGGCTGAGACGTCCAGCTGCGAGTCCGGTGGCAGGATATCAGCATGTATCAGCCATTCTGGAGGAATCGAGGCGAGCAGGGCCTTTTGCTTTGCCGCGCTGATTGCCTGCCACTGCGTCTTGGTCATCGTGAGCCTGTTTCCGCTGGTGATATCTGGCTATTCTCTTCTTTTTGGGGTCGTCCTTGACATCGACCGAGCAAACCGCCAGCGAACCCGGCGCCTATAACTACACGAACACCTACCAAACCAAGCCGCCGCCGGCTCGTCGGTAATTCGCTGAGGGGGCGCCGGTAGACGAGCTACCTAGGTAAACTAATATTATAGGCGAATCTCGACGTTCACATTCTGAATTAACTAACTAGTTAACTCTAGTGCGAGAGGCTCACCGGCTATTCCTCATCCCCTGACCACTCTTATGCCCAGGGCTAGTTAATTATGCTGAATACGACATGTATCTTCCAGTAGGGTTCTGAGACACAGTAGAAGAAACTGTATGTGAACTTTCAGCATTGAGGCTAGAGTAGTTAGCTAGTTACAGAGTCAGAGGACTGTAACTAATTTAATCATTTCTTTTGAAGGCACTTCGTAAATCCCATACAATATTAAGAGACCAAATGGATCTCATGATACCTGTAAAGTTGAACCAGAGATTCAGAATTGGCGCATTCTCTTGTATAGCCTCACTGGCAGCACAGCCGGACCAAGAATAAATGAGCGGCCTGCTTCAAGATTAAAACCCAAACCAAGCACATCCACGCCCTGACCGTCCTCAACAGTCCTCTCTTTACACTTTTTTCAGTGGCTTTATTCTGGGAACGTTTTGTTGCTTGCCTGTGTGGGCTGTCGACCGTGTTGAAGGTTTTCTTGGATTCGAATATCTATCGGCTGTGTTAGAGAAAGTATCAGTCTCGTAGCTGTTTATCAAGCCGCTGAGCTTAAGGAAAGTCCCTTTCTTTGGCTGCAGACAGGATAATCCCTCTGGTCGATGTACGGAGTAGTTGTATCTTCGACAATAATAATATCTTTTGATGCTCCCTTCGTATTGGTAGGAACTATGATGACTAAGCTGATTAGTAACCCAAGACTGACTAAGCAAATTAAGATTAGACTTACTCAGCAGCCTCCTTAACGCTTTGGCCAATTCTTGCTGACTAAGTCGAGTGGATTATGGCATGTGTTAATCGCTGATCTCCTCCTCCGCGTATTATTGCACATTGTATGGAGTATTAATTACTTATATTAACAGGATCTTTTTGATTTACTGATATAAGAGGATTCTAGATAGTCACTGATATAACGGGCTATCTGGGCGCTAGCGACTCGGTGTCTTGTCCGTGCTATGGACGCCATTTCAGCCACACGAAGGCAACGACGAAGCACGACTAGAGAGCTACCCAAGGCTTTCCCCCCGGCAAACAGGCCGGAGCTAGCTCCGTACAACTCGATCCCTTGACGAGCAGGCAGACATCAGAGAATACCGGTGGAGTCATCGCTACAAATATACACCTGGCCGTCGATGCCCCCGAGTAACTATAAAACTCCATATTATTGACTCGACCGAGGCTATATAGAAATATAGGGGCGGAATGAGCCCGCGAGCATAAAAAGGCGCATTCAGGAGTGTGGCCCCTGAGCCATCGACGGAGTACAGAGTTACCTTGTTTCCCTGTGGGGATGGAACGGATTCCGCGGCCTGCAGGCCTGTGCAGGTTTGCCCCAGGATGAAAAGATTGCTGGCCCAATCACCGTGCTTGCGAAGATGCGGAAGACGGCAGCTCAGTGTGTGTGCGGGAGCTGATTCAGTAGTGTCGATGATGCGCCTGGGGGAGATGCCCTGCGGGCACCAATGGCCACTTCTGGGAGAAAAAGACATATATTCAGCAGGGCCGCATTCCTGTCCCCTGTGGTTGATCTGGAAGTGTCATAGATATATGTCGACCGGTGATGGTAGCTGATTGAGCCGTACCGGTTTGCTATCTATTGTATCCCACTCTGCAAAGAGCTAGCGGGATGGCTTCCCACACGATACTGATAGCCCTCGTGGCCATTGGCTACCTGGTCCTTAAATATTTCAACAAGACCGATGTTGCTAAGGTCAAGAATCTCCAGAGATACCCGGGGTGCCAATGTTTGGCAACCTCCTCCAGCTAGGAGACTCGCATGCTAAACGAGCGGCCGCCTGGGTGAAGGAGTATGGACCGGTCTTCCAGGTCCGGCTGGGCAATAGGGTGAGTGGCACCAGCTTATGACCGAACTATTAGAATCATGTAGTTGCTAATAATACATGGGATAGAGAGTTATCTTTGCCAACACCTTCGAGTCCGTCAAGTACCTATGGATAACACACCAGTCGTCCTTGATTTCACGCCCAAAGTTACACACATTCCATTCCGTCGTTTCCAGCTCCCAGGGATTCACCATTGGAACATCGCCGTGGGACGAATCCTGCAAGAGACGCCGCAAGGCTGCTGCTACAGCCCTGAACAGGCCGGCAGTACAGTCCTACATGCCTATCATTGACCTGGAATCAACTACTAGTATTAAGGAGCTGTTGGCAGACAGCAAAGATGGAACAGTTGATATCGATCCAAACCCATATTTCCAGCGTTTCGCCCTGAACACCAGTCTGACCCTGAACTACGGCATCCGTATCGATGGTAGCATTGACGATGAGCTATTGAAGGAGATTGTGACGGTGGAGCGCGCGGTTAGCAACTTCAGAAGCACCAGCAATAACTGGCAGGACTATATCCCGCTTCTCCGATTATGGCCTACCAGTAACAGCCAGTCAGTTGAGTTTCGGGAACGTCGAGATAAGTACATGAGCAAGCTGCTTGAGATGCTAAAGGAGCGTATTGCAAATGGCACCGATAAGCCATGCATCACGGGAAATATAATCAAGGACCCCGAAGCAAAGCTCAACGAAGGTGAGTCCCCCAAATGCTGCCTTTTAAGCGCTTCCATGACCAGTTACTCCATACTGACGCTTATTCTCAGCGGAGCGGAAGTCTATTTGTTTGACCATGGTGTCTGCTGGTCTTGACACTGTCCCTGGGAACCTGATCATGGGGATCGCATACCTTGCCTCTGAACATGGCCAGGAGATTCAGGATCGCGCTTACGAGGAGATCATGAAGATCTATCCCAACGGAGATGCCTGGGAGAAATGTCTGGTTGAGGAGAAGGTCCCGTACATCACAGCTCTGGTGAAGGAGGTCCTCCGCTTCTTTATTGTAATTCCCATCTGTCTCCCCCGTGTCAGTATCAAGGACATCACCTGGAAGGACTCTGTAATTCCCGCTGGAACCACCTTTTTCATGGTAAGACATCAGCATGCATTTTAAAAAAGTTACCCCGTACTCCTTATGGCTAACCAGTCAACCAGAATGCGTACGCTGCCAACTACGACTCTAATCACTTCAAGGAGCCCTTCGAATTCCGACCGGAGCGCTACCTCGACGTTGCTGACGGGACGGGCACGCCACATTATGCCTATGGTGCAGGAAGTCGTATGTGCGCAGGCTCGCATCTCGCGAACCGTGAGCTTTTCACTGCGTTTCTCCGTATAATCTCCGCTTTTACGATCGTTCCGGCAAAGGACAGGGCGGATGATCCCGTACTCGATCCCATCGACTGCACAGATAACAAGACCTCGCTGACTCTCGACCCTCGGCCGTTCAAAGTCGGTTTCAGGGTGCGTGATCGAGCAAAGTTGGATCAATGGATCAGAGAGTCGGACGAGAGAACCAAAGACTTGTAAATATGGACACGCTTATACAGCTGCCTGCAGGTGGATACAAGCCAGCTAGTTAGTTCATCAGCTAGTTATATGACGATAAATATATGCCCCTTTTAGCTAATTCTCCGTCTTGACTGTTTTATGCTTAAAGCAACAGATTTAACTACGCTGCCAAGTTATATCGGTATCGCGAGCAAACATCTCAGCCGTTGCCGGTCGCTTGCGATTCATCGTACTCTGCCTTCGTACTGGTGTTTTCTTCTCTTTTTCTCAGCCGGAGATGCGAGCCAATCCTGGCTGCGGCGCTCCGTACGAGCGCATGATATTACTCTGGACACCCAAGATATGCACTCCATCCGCTTGGCTTGCGCACGTCAGGAGCAGCTAACCTCCTCCACAGTTAGTTTCCTGCTCAAGGGTCCAAAAATATTCAAGGATTCAAGGGTTCAAAGGCACCTGGACCTTGCAAGCGCCGGTTTCCTTCCTGCTGGCGGGTTTTTGGTGCTGTTTCTGGAACATCAGAGGTACATCCCGAGAGACTCCTGGCAGGCTAGGATGCAACCCTTGACCCAGTCAACCAAGAGCAGGATTCACATTGCTCCAAGACAGTCATATAACGGTGGGTGACGGAATAACTATGTAACTAGTTATCTCACTGGGTGATTGGGATGCAGACCTGCCTTGCCTTGCTGCAACACGGCCGTGGCAAGGCTCTCTCAAAAGTAGTGCACCGTCCCTCGCCAGCAAACCTCCCTTCTGCAGCAAATCCCTGGATTCTCCTCTCCGCTTGCAGTAACCGCCTTGGCCGTTCATTCAACTTGATTGGCACAGTGATCGTTTCCCATGTCACAGAAGTAGTGCTATAGGTGCTGGGATCGATCAGTATCCTGGTCCCCGAGCCGAATGGCGGGCAAGATGTCGCCCGCGGTAGTCGTATGTACTCTCCCATACGGCGAACACCGCGTAATTTTATGCAGCTAGGTCCTCGATATTTTATATTCTGGGATCCACAGCCGATGGGAGAAGCTGGCTAGAGCGGTTCTTTTCTTTTATTTTAAACATGTTTATATCCTCCTGTTGGGTCTGCTGGCGTCCCGTCAGCTTCAGCCCATTTGAACAACCGTTCGAAAGGTCGATTCTGGCCTGACCCCGATACCCGATAATGAGCGAGAAAGCCACGGTCAGCGAGGCCGTCATGAAGACATCGACTGGTGACCCTGAGCCGTTAGACATTGCCCATGATACGGAGGCTGAGAAACGGCTTCTTCGCAAATGTGATCTCCATGTTGTGCCGGTTCTTACTTTCTTGTTTTTGCTTGCGTTTCTCGATCGAATCAACATTGGCAATGCTCGACTTCAGGGCCTGGAGAAGGATCTCAACATGAGTGGGCGGGACTACAGCATTGCGCTGTTGATATTCTTCATCCCATATATCCTATGCGAACTTCCCAGCAATTTGATCTTGAAGAAAGTGGCGCCATCAACCTGGATAAGCGGTATAATCGCAGCATGGGGTCAGTGATTCAACATGAAAACTATCACTTGAGGTGCTGCTTCACATCACTGACCGGCCGTATAGGGGTTGTTACTATCTGCCAGGGCGTCACTAAAAGCTTTGCAGGATTAGTTGTATGTCGATTTCTACTCGGGATGTTTGAGGCTGGGTTCTTCCCAGGTATTTATACCTCGTTATACATTAGGATTCGTGCTCAGTGTTAACCAAAAATTCCCAGGGTGTGTCTACCTCATCTCCATGTACTACAGGAGACATGAACTCCAAAAGCGAGTCAACTTTTTCTTCTCTGCCAGTATCATTGCCGGTGCCTTCAGCGGAGTGAGCTTACCCTCGACCCTTAATCTGCTATGTATATATTACATACTAACAGTTGATAGCTACTCGCATATGAAATTGCTCGCCTGGATGGAACAGCAGGTTACAGTGGATGGCGCTGGATATTCATCATTGAAGGACTCGCTACCGTCGTCTTTGCCGTTATCTCAAAGTTCTTCATTGTCGACTGGCCGGAGACGGCCAAATTCTTGAACGACCAAGAGCGAAAGATGCTCCTTGCGCGTTTGACTCTTGATAATAATGGTGCACAAATGAACCGCCTCGACCGACCAGCCTTGAAACGCTGCTTATTTGATATTAAGATATATCTCGGGTAAGTAATGTGCATTTATTCGTCGGGGCTACAAGCTTACAATTGAGTTAGGATGGTCATGTACTTTGGAGCTGTGACATCTGGATATGCTACTGCTTTCTTCACTCCTACCATCCTCCATCAATTCGGCTGGGCACCGCTCAAAGCTCAAGTAATGAGCATCCCAATCTTTGTTGTTTCAACCGTCATCACCCTAGCCCTGGCCTGGGTTTCCGACGCCATACGCCATCGCTTTGCTTTCACTATTTTGGGATGCGTCATAGCGACCGTCGGCTACGTCCTGCTTCTCTGCCAGCAACATGTTCCCGTAGGAGCTCGATACTTTGCCGTCTTTGCGATTACCATTGGCACTTTCATCACACAGCCCATCTGTGTGACTTGGCTCAGTAATTGCATGGCAGGACACTATAAACGCTCCTTTTCTACCTCCTTCCAAGTTGCGTTTGGTAACTTTGGAGGCATACTTGCGAGCAATATATTTTTAGACTCAGAAAAGCCCCTTTATCCGACCGGGTTTGGAACAACCCTGGCAGCATTCTGGCTATGTGGAATTGCCTGTATCATTCTTCTCTTCGTTCTCATTCGGGAGAACCGAATCCGCGATGCGGGAGGTCGAGATTATCGGTTTCAGTTACCGGAGGAAGAGGTCACTAATCTCGGAGATGATCATCCGTCATTCAGATTCTCGTATTAGAGCTTCTTTTCTTGGATAGTATAGCTAGCAGTATATGGAGCATAAAAAGACTTAATGATATTAAATGATAATGATAATTTCTGTATTATTCAATAATGCAAAGCATCACAACGAATCCCATAGATGAATACCGTGGTTTAAAGACCTGGAGTGCCTACACAGTCCACCTGAATCAACGAAAAACCTGAAAATACATCACGAACCCGAGTATCGACATTACTATATAACCATTGAAGGCGCTCCATCATTTGCGTTGCACAGCCTATTTCCATGTAGAAACCACAACTCCCAACTCCACCCCAGAGAAAACAGAAAGAACAGAAAAAATAATACTTTGTCATGCTCTTACTCTTCCTCGGCAGAGTTAGTTAGTGACAAGTAAGCAGTCCAGGCAATTCCGACAGACGACACGAATGGCTAAATCTGTGTTAGCAAGTGATAAGGAAAGTAACTTAGGACCTATAGCTGGATACCACATACAATCTGGAACTGGATAGGAATTAAACGGAAATTCATGATTTGCACGGCTGGCCAGAGCACGAAATTAGCCTTCAGGGTTGGAAGGTAGACGTCTTCGAATTTACGAGACAGAGCACGCCGGCCGCCACCCTCTGCCACGGTCATAAAGGTGAAGAAACACGCCAGACCTAATCATGTTAGTTATCTTCTCCTCCCACTCTGCAGTAAGGTGGGGTGTGAGGGTGCGAATGAGGATATATACCGATTGGAGCAAAGATGAGCTGGTCCATCGCAACACGCTTTAATGCTGGAATGGTTGCATGGGACTGGGTCACCGGGAATATGTGGGATAAGAAGCTGAACCACCGGTGCTGGATAGGCGCCATAAAGAAGCCATATGCCATAAAGCGAGTGAGTCTCTCAAAGTCAAACGGAGCAGGCCGCCTTCTGTAGAAATTCAGCTCTCCCACAGCTGGTGGTTTTTCCTTCTCCAAGTCTTGCAAATCAATTGATATGAAGCTGGTTGTGTCCCGATGCCTCGGTAGTTCCTTGCATCTGGCACTTATGGCGGATATCGACTGTGCAACCGTGTCCGCTATTCCACCCAAAACCTATAGAATTATTTCCCGTCAGCACGGCTCCAGTAACCCCCTCCGTATCTCTGAACTCTTTAGTGGGAGGCAAGGGTCGAGGTATCCTTACAGCATTCGTCACCATCGTTGTCAGAACTGTCGTGCAAATCATCGTTAGCCTCTTATCTCGGTCCCAGTCCTATATTAAGGGATAATGGTGATGCCCGGGACATACCGGGATTCTGAGCATAGTACGTGTTAAATTTAGCTATCAGCCCCATGGTCACGGCGATCTCGATGAGGAATATGATGGCATGTAGCAGAGGCTAGATATGAAGAAAACGGTTAGTTCTTGGGCAATGCTGGTATAATACAGCCTCTATCTCGGCTTCTAGAGTAGCGGGAAGCGCAAGAATGTTGATCCAACAAATGCTGGTAAGGTTTCAACTGACCACACGACCGTAGATATATCGACTGTCCAAGGCCCGGAGCAGACCCCATTTCGACTGGTTAATCATGGTTGCCTGGGACCGTCTCGACCGTCTTCTGTCGACAGGATCTCCCTTGCGTAGATGGACGTAGAAGTGGGCGGCTGTGGATAGAGGGAGACCGGGTTGGGCATGGAGATGTCCTCGCGGTCCTGTTGCTGTATGACGCAAGGCCCTTTTTTGCTCCGTTTGGCGCTCTTGACGCTCAAGAGATTTGAAGTTGCTGGAAAAAGGCTGCAAGTCGAGCAAAGCAGCCAATCAGAATGGTAGAAATTTGCTTAGTAAGTGCATGACTAAGATGTATACGAGCCTGCGCTTTCTTTCACAAGCAAAGCCGAAGAAGCCGCAGGAGAAGCAGCAGAAAGAATGGGCGATGATAGTCATAAGGGGGCGATCGGGCAGGGTGTAGAGCTCCGTAGGGAGTGGTTCTTATTATTGACCGGGTACTTAATATGCAACCCGCCATCTATTCTAGTTCATGCGCTGTAAATATTACCGGGCGATCCGCTGTTGGACGAGCCCCTTAAATGTCGGCCTTTGCGTACGCTACTATGTCAGGCAAATCTCGGATCTCCATGGTTTCGTTTGACGCCAGGTCAATCAGTCTCACAACCTCCAAGTGTAGAAGCCCTGGGGATAGCGGAAGGAGCCTGAGTCTTGTGGAATGGCATGTGCCGGGGTGGAGAGGCCTGGTGAACAAGAGTCAGCAATCGCAGTAACCAGGTTGTACCTTTCTAAGCAAATGACAGGGCGCTTACCCTATTTTTGAATCAGTGCTGAGGCAAAGAAGATCAGTCTCGTGAGGGGCCGCATTTTGTTGCATTGCATAGACGATGTTTTCATCAACAACAGCCTCAGCAATTTCATCTGCCCTCTTTATGGAGGAAGACGAAGACGGCCGGGGAACATGTGTTCGCACGTCCGAACGTCTTCGAAGCGGGACAGCAGAAAGGCCGAATTTCCTTGCCTTCGTCGACGTGTTTACAATGAAAACATCCCAGTCAAATGGCTTGCCAACCTCGACGCTAGGAGGACCGAAGAATGATATCTTCACTCCATGGTCTGTCGGAGCAAAAGAGGTGACCTGCGGCGTAGTTGGTTCTTGCGTTGACTGGTCGCTCCCCCGGGATATTATGCTTCGTCGCAACGTATTACTAACGCCTCCTAGGGACTGGTTTGTAGGCCTGGAGAAGTCGACGCTTGTCCTCCAGCGCATCGAGATCTTTGGACGACATTCGTCTGAGACTAGCACAGTGACTTTGAGCGAGATGTCAAGCATAGATGTCACTGGTGCGCCATCGGCAAAATCTGAGGATATAAGTTTATAGACCAACGAGATATCATCCCGTGCTGGACAGCTGATAGGGGGTGAGAAGCCAATTGCTTGGGCAAGGGGTTCCACGGTTCCATTAGTTAGGGATAAGTTAGCCTCCTCTAAGACAACTTCATAGCTGGTAAACGGAGTTGCCTCAAAGTCGAGGCTAGCGGTTGTTGACAACTTTTTCAAAACGGAGGTCGATCGGGAATATCTAATTCTAGCACTGGCAGCCGGGATAATGCGAATGGGGTGATACGACGTCTGCTGGATGTTATACATCGACCCCTCGGGCTGGGTAGAAGGGACAAGCCGTAATATCCGAGAGGCAGGAAGGTACGGATCTATATCCTCTCCAGCAGCGGTCAAGGGTTGAAATATATTTGTAGATGCTGGTGTAAGTCGAGGTAGATATTGGTCATTGCTGGCCGAGGTCTGTGAGCCCTGGGGACTAAAGCTTGCAGACGCCCTAAAAACAACAGATGGATGCCTTAGGCGCACGCGAGGGCGGTCTAAGATCATGTCAGCTTAGGAAAGGGTTAAACTGCATAGATGGGCCAGATACTGACAAAGAAATGCTTCTGATTTCCATATCACATATGCATGGTTTCCATCCCCTCCATCCTCGACAGCCTCATCAACAATGACGAACGGGTCATCTTTCCTATCCACGGTTTGGGAATATATTAAATCCTTCGAGCTCTGTTCCTCTTCTCCCAACTCACTCGAACCTCCTTCATCAATAGCAAAGACTTCGAAACGTACACTGAGGTTTGATATGCAAGCCTCTAGACTGTCCTTTGGGAAATCAGACAGGCAAAGCACTAGGTAGACTGTAATGTGTTCGTCTGTTCATTCGTCTGGTATCAGTAATGGGATAGCAACAACCCGAAAGCTAGGAGTCTAAATCCATACCGAAAAACAGCAGTTGACGTTGTTGAATTTTTGACAGATATGTGCCTGGATCCCCAGAACTCTCTTGGATAGACCCCAGTAGCTCTTCTATATTCAGGTCTGAAGCGTGCGGGATGACCGTATCCAGCGTCGCATCTTGTAGGAATTGGTATTCAGACATGTTAACATCAGGGTATCATGCAAGGCTCATCAAAACGAGATAATTACAATGAAAAGTACAGGCTAAGTCTCGCACTTCCAGCCGCAGTCACACCATAGAATCAGAATAATACCAAGCAAAAAGGACCTTGACCTCTTCTCTCTGCTTGGTTTTGCAGGCAGTTGATGTCTGAAAGTCGAACCAGATGGAATTCCCAAATAGGCAAACGTCGCAGGCCCAAAGGGGGCCTTCTTCACGTGACACGCGCTAAGATTTTCTTCGCGCGCCAAAAGTCTCAGAAGCTTCAAGCTTTTTGTCAAGATCAACAGACGCAGCCGACGATACCTTGAAGGAGCTCCTTTGTGGGAGGCGGATAGTGGCTGGCACACAGAGTTGCTTGCAGTGCGTTTTTGCAATATCGTTGTGTTGGGTGTCGCCCGCTTAAGCAGGAAACAAACCTGCTGTAACGTTTGCGAAGCACCTTCGACTCGTCACGATGAATGCCCCAGAGGGTCTACAGATACCACCAGCGCTCTGGCAGGAGGCACGGAATGCCGAGGGCAGAGTTTACTACTACAATGTTCAAACCAAAGCCACCCAATGGACGAAACCATTGGAATTAATGACTCCAGTGGAGGTGAGTATTCTTTTCCTTGTACCACTCTCTTTGAACACTACTGACAGTTCTCCAGCGCGCTTTGGCAAATCAGCCATGGAAAGAATATACGGCGGCGGGTGGGCGCAAGTACTGGTATAACACCGAAACCAAACAAAGCTCTTGGGAAATGCCAGAAGTTTACAAAAATGCTCAAGCTCAAGCTCAAGCTCAGCCTGCTTCTAAGCCAGCTCCTGCGTACGTTTTCCATAGTCTCTGGAATTGCATAGGCGAAATCTAATATGGCTATCTTTAGTGCTCCGACCTTTGTTGCTGGTGGTGTAGGCGCATTCCCTACCTACCAAACTCCAGCTCACGATCGTGACGAACATGACCGAAGCGCAAACGATCGACGACACGGATATGGAGGTGGCATTGACATCAACGGTGCTAACGCAATAGCTGCAGCAAATCAGCAGTCTGACTCCGGTTTTGCTTCTTTTGAGGAGGCAGAGGCTACTTTCATGAGACTCCTTCGACGCAGCAATGTTCAACCAGACTGGTCTTGGGAGCAAGTTATGCGTACCATCATCAAGGACCCTCAATACCGTTCACTTAAGGATCCCAGAGACCGAAAGGCCGCATTTGACAAATACGTTCTCGAAGTTCGCGCGCAAGAAAAGGACAAGGCGAAGGAGAGATTTGCTAAATTGAGAGCAGATTTCGGTACCATGCTGAAGAGCCACCCTGAAATCAAGCATTATACCCACTGGAAAACAATTCGACCTATTATCGAAGGTGAAACTATTTTTCGATCCACAGATGATGAAGGTGAACGCAGGCAGCTGTTCGAGGAGTATAAATCGGAGCTGAAAAAGGAGCACGCGGAGAAGCAAGCCAATGCGCGTAAATCTGCGAGGGATGACCTAGTTGATATTTTGAAAACCCTGAATCTGGAGCCTTACACTCGCTGGTCAGAAGCACAGGAGATAATTCAGTCTAATGAAAAAATCCAAGGGGACGAAAAGTTTAAGGCTTTGACCAAATCGGATATTCTAACCGCATTTGAGAATCATATCAAGTCTCTTGAACGGGTGTTCAACGACGTTAGACAACAGCAAAAGGCCAGTAAGACTAGAAGAGAACGTCAAGCAAGAGATGCTTTTATATCTTTGCTACAAGAGCTTAGGTCTCAAGGCAAGATCAAAGCGGGTAGCAAATGGATGAATATCTACCCATTAATTGAAGAAGATCCAAGATATACGGCAATGCTTGGACAGTCTGGGTCTAGCCCTCTAGATTTATTCTGGGACGTGGTTGAAGAGGAAGAACGTGCTATCCGGGGGCCAAGAAATGATGTCCTGGATGTTCTTGATGTAAGGCTCTATCCATTTGATCCTTTGTCTGAGTTGTTTAAAAGTGGCGTTAACATTTTGATTCTAGGATAAACGGTTTGAGACAACGTTGAAAACTACGTTTGATGAGTTTAAATCTGTGATGAGAACAGATCGTCGTACTGCTACAATTGACCAAGACACTCTCCAGCTCATATTTGATCGTTTACAAGAGAAGCTCCTTCGACGTACAGAAGATGAGAAGCATGCAGCTAATCGGCAACAGCGGCGCGCGATCGACCTTCTACGATCACGCATCAAGCACCTTGAACCCCCGGTCCAGGCAAATGATACCTGGGAAGATGTAAAACCCAGAATCGAAAAGATGGAGGAATACCGAGCAGTAGAATCGGAGGACGCACGCCGCTCGGCATTCGAAAAAGTTGTGCGCCGTTTGAAGGAAAAGGAGGAGGATGCTGAACGTGATCGCGAAGCTCGCGGACGGGACCGCCCATCACGCCGCGACCACTACGACCGCGTAGACCGAGATGACCGCAATGGACAGAGGTGGTCAGGCTCTGGACGTCGTAGCCGTACCCCTGAACCAGATGCGTACGAAGCGGATCGCCGCAAAGCCCAAGCAGACCGGGAAAGATCATATCGCAAAGCCAGCGGATTTTCATCACCGCCTAGGCATCATGACCGTGACCGTAGAGACCGGGACCGCGATCGTGAAAGGGATCGGGACAGAGGTCGTGATCGTGATAGAAGTATCTCTCGGCATCGTCGAGATCGCCGTATCCGAGAAGATGAACGAGATAGATTATACCATAGTCGCGCTGACCCTCGAACCAGCCGCGACGAACTGGATTATGGAGGCGGTGATACTGATACCGCTGCACGCAGTGTGACTAGTGAGCGCCGCAGACGCCGTGATAGTGATACGGAGAGCGTTGGCAGCCGGTCCGCAAAACGGTACAGGCGTGAACTCGATCGTCTAAGTGGTACGAATGGTGGGAGACGGGGCAAAGAGAAGGAAGAGAAGGCAGCACCTGCGGTGGAAGAGAAGGCAGTTCATTCTGGCAGTGAGGAAGGGGAGATTGAGGAAGACTAGGAGATGTATACTGGATCTATTTCTGTACTTTCATCAAACCAACATCTTAGCCTATATTGCCATAGTTTAGAACCTTAGACTTGATAACTACATAGGCCAATACCTCTGAGCGTTGGATAATCCATCCATTCAACTAAATTCTTTGTTTCAAACGAGTGGAGTGGAGGAAGATGTTGAATCAAATCACCAAAGTTGAGGTACAGGTTTATCATCCCGTGAAAACGGTACAGGCACAAAGGAATGGAAAGGCAAGTTTTATTTATTTAAAAAACTGCAATTTGTTTATTTTAACCTTCTCAAATCCTTGAACTCATAGGCGCTACTGAGTGTGCGCCGCGGCATCACATAGTAGGTCTTGATCTACATTGTGAGCCTCATAACCATCACCGGGCGCCTCTTTTCCACATTGCATGAGAATCGTGGAAGGGCGTGGCATAGAAATCATGAACAGGTACTTCTGTCACGAGTATTCAAACATTTATGCAGATGACCCGGCGCATGGAAAATTCTTTGTGTCATCGTCGTCATCGTCATCACCATATGACGTTTCCTCTCCGAAGAAGCGGATGGTACGCCATCCTTGGCCGGCATTTAGGTTGGAGATACTGACACGGTTCAAGCGGCGGTCCCTTACAACCCTCCAGTAGCTCTCCTGCCAGTGTGGCCATCGACGATTACGACCATCATGGCGATTATCCCGTGGGACAGCCTTTTCAACTCTCTTCTTCCAGGAAGAACTAGAATAACGTTAGACACAAAATAGAGTGTGGCCAGGGGCAGTTAAAACTTACGAAGTTTCCACTCAACTTCTGCTCCTGATCAAGTTGGGAATTATGCTTGTTGATACGTGGTCTGTAGGTGCTTGGGTCACGTCTGAAAGTAACATCCAGGTTTTGAAGGAAGCGGTTGCACCCTGTAAGAAGAGATTCGGGCTTGTTTGCTTTTGACTTGACGGAAGGAGCTCCTTCGAACAATATGACACGGTCCGCGAGATAGGTGGCCATAATGAAATCGTGCTCAACGACGAATGCGGTCTTCTTGGTGTGCATAATGAATCTCTTGATAACACGAGCAGCAACGATACGCTGCTCGGAATCAAGGTACGCACTTGGCTCGTCAATCAAGTAGATATCAGCTGGCATACCCAGGGCCAAGACGATAGCAACACGCTGCAATTCACCACCAGATAAGTTTTGGACTTCTTGGTCAATGAAGTCATCCAGCTTGAGTGGCTTGTACACATCAGTCTGGAACTGTGGCGACAAGAAGGCAGCCTTGATCTTCTTGAAAAAGAGTTGTCGAACAGTGCCTTGGAACTTGGGTGTGATAGTTTGTGGTTTCATGCTGATGTTCATTGGAGGGACGTTCTGGCCACCATCTGGCTTAATTGCGCCAGCCAACATCTTACAGAAAGTAGTCTTGCCAGTTCCATTTTCTCCCATCATGACAATGATTTCGGAGTCAGTGAACTGGCCGCTATCAATGGTAAGGTGGAAGTTTCCAAGTGTCTTCTCCATCTTTGGATAGCTAAAGGCTCTATCCTTGTCAATCATAATATCATCGCCAGCTTCAGCAATTCGGAAAGTCAAAGATTCTTCTCGGAAACGAAGATTCTCCGTTGGGATGTGACCGTCAAGGAAGACGTTGATACCTTCACGGACTGAGGCTGGGAGTGTAACCACACCATAAACAGCAGGACGACCGTATAGAACACAGATAAAGTCAGAGAGGTAGTCTAGAACGGACAAATCGTGCTCGACGACAATAACGTAGTCGTCTGGTCGAAGAAGTTCACGAATCATACGTGCAGCAGCAAGACGCTGCTTGACATCCAGGTAGGAAGAAGGCTCATCGAACATGTACCTAATCTAGTATTAGATAATCTTCTTCGACTCAGGGCATGAGAGTTAACTTACACGTCCGCTTGCTGAACGCAGACAAGGCCAATGGCAAAACGCTGGAGTTCTCCACCAGAGAGCAGGCCGATCTCACGGTTTTTGACTTGCTGGAGTTCTAAAACGGAGAGTTAGAAGAGCGTTATCTTGGGCATGAAAGGTTACATACCTAGGACATCCATGACGTGCTCCATATTGTCCATCTGAGCGCGTGCCTCCAGGAGAGCGCCGACCTCCTTTACCGGACCCTTGACAGCTCGAGGGATCTGGTCGACATACTGGGGCTTGACGACAGCTTTGAGATCGTCTTCCAGAACCTTTGTGAAGTAGTCTTGAGGCCTTTGTTAGTATATGTTTTAACCCACCCACGTCCATAGAGAAGACCTACTTTGAAGCTCAGATCCACGGAAGTACTTTAAGATTTCTTCCCAGTCCGGTGGGTTATCATATCGACCCAAGTTGGGCTTGAGTTTTCCACTGAGAATCTTGAGAGCAGTACTCTTTCCAATACCGTTTGTTCCAACCA
The DNA here is from genome assembly GCF_000151505.1 of Trichophyton verrucosum HKI 0517. NCBI lineage: Eukaryota > Fungi > Ascomycota > Eurotiomycetes > Onygenales > Arthrodermataceae > Trichophyton > Trichophyton verrucosum. The sequence goes on from NW_003315436.1 coordinate 41,921, forward strand.
ATCCAAGAACCTGACCCAAACGGGGCATGGGAAGTCGATGAAGCTTGAAGCTGTTGGCTGAGTAACGGTGGGTGACCTGAGACTCCAGGTTGGTGGGCAGATTGATGATATGGATTGCACCAAATGGACATTTCTTTGGGCAGATACCACAACCAATGCACAGCCGTTCCGAGATAAACGCGATTTTCGAGTCTGGTGCGACTTCAATGCAGAGCTTGCCGGTACGCACCACTGGGCAAGACTTTTTGCATTCCTGACGACATTTCTGCATACTGCTAGTCAGTTGACCGTTCAATTGAGGCTGGTATTCAAGCTCACTAACCTTTGGCTTGCACTGTTATATGCGTAAAAGATTTCGGCGTTAGAGTCCTGTAGATAAATATAGCGGGGTTATAGTATAGATACCTTATCGCTGTTAACGATAGCAATCCTATAGTAAAAAGGAGGGATCAGTCTGATTTCTAGTAGCATAAAGGCAGTGATAACATACCTAGTTAGTTTATCAGACATGGTGGATGGCTGCGAATGCTGTCACCTATAGGTGTCCTGTAACTAGATAGATTTATTTGTGGAGGGGCAGTATTGAAGAGAAAAGAAAAAGTTCCGGCAGCCTGGTAGCCAAAACGACCCAACTGACAGCTCCTCGACCTGCTGTCTATCAGGAGGAAGGGAGCTCTTTTCAACGAGAAACAAGAACGCGGCGGTCGTTGGGACGCTGCAGGTTTCTTGGTGCGTGGACGGCAGAGTTGAAGTCCTGGACTCGAACGTCGTCGTCTTGTTTTTGTGTCCTTTTTTTTTTTTGTCTTTTTTTAACCTTTTTTTTTTTCTTTTGCTTACTTATCCTCGGCCTGTGGTTCGTGCGTCATGATGAGTCAGCAACAACACAGATAGTTACCTAATCAATGACTAAGCTAGCGACTGACTCAGCTTTTACTCAGCCAGTCTAGCCGCAAGAGGCAAAGACAACGGCCGTCCGACCTTTCCACCTCTTCTTCCTTTTTTTTCCTTTGCTTCTGCGTCGTCCTTCTGCCGCCAGACAAAAAACCACCGAAGAAACCACATTTATAGAGACAACGAACAGCGCCCTTTTGCCGGCCACCTCTGCCTCGTCGACACGCTGAACCGCCCAGCCGGTCCCTGGTCGCGCCTGGGGGCTACCACGTTATGGATCGTAAGTGGTTTTCTGTGTCGTCTTCCACAGAGAGAGAGATACCGCCCCCGGCCCTCTGTTCTCATAGTTGACACCCCCAGCACCACACTCCAACCCCCCCTATTCCTGGCTTATTGTATGGGAGCCGAGCTTGTAGAGCTCTCTGCTGTCGGCTTTGCTGTCTGTATAACTGTTTTTGCCTCTCTTTCTGCCTGGCCTGGCATCCATATTCACGCGCTGGCCGTCCTGAACACCCGTTCATCCATCCCCATTTCCATCAAATTTCATCTATAAATACATCAGACCCCATCTATCCCCGCGTTCCTATGCCTCCCTGAGGAGCTATAGCTACCTATAATACAATAATTACTGGCCACATGCTCCTCGCCTGTCTTTCTGTGCGCTTTGTTCCCGCGTTTGACTGCAATTGCCTGCTCAATGCTAATTGCGACCAAAACGTAGCCTCGACCGTGGTGATCCCGAACACCCTCCCCCTCGATATACGTAACGGGCATAGTCCTCTACGCTCACCACCTAGCTATGGGCTTCACGATAATGTTCCCATGCCAGATGCGCCTAGTGATGGCGAGATGTTCCCTTCAAACCCGGAGAATATGGACGACTCCGATGCCTCCCATGAATCTATGAATGCCGAAGAAGACGCAGCTTCGGCAAACGATGATGACGACGATGAAAGTGTCAACGGTGTTGATGCCGGGATGAGCTCACACCATTCTTCTGATGATGAAAGCATTGGGGGCTCGGAAGACGCGGCTGGTGAGGACGTTGCTGAATTCACAATGGAGAACGGCGTAGATGCCCCTCCGTCGGAGATGTTTTCGTCCTCACCGGGCTCTAAAAGGGGAGTAAAACGCAAATCCTCTGTTGACGAAGAGGAATATATCAGAAACAACCCTACTCTCTACGGCCTACGACGGAGTGGACGCGCTCGTCCAACTCGGCGGCTGGATCAAGAGTCCTCAGCCTCCGAGTCCGATGTTGCCCCACCGCCAAAACGACGTCGTCCCGGCCGTACCTCTGACCGTCCTTCCCCAGTCCAGATGCCTGAGTCGTCGTCAGACTCTGATAGTGACGCGTATGAAGGTCCGCGTCGCAGTCGACAGGGGAAAAAGCAACGCCGGAACAACCAAAGTGATCTGAAAAACTCCTACATACCAACACATGGTGAAGTTCGCTTTTCAACACGGCGGGCAAACAAGGTCTGTAATTACAACGAAGAGAGTGACGATAACATGTTTGAAGATGAGGACGAAGAAGGTACTCCTGGGGAATGGACATATACCGTCGATGACACCACCCCGGCCATCGACAAGATCCTCTATCATCGCTTCAAAGAAGGTGTAGACCTTGAAAAACCTGATCTAGGCCGCCGTGACTGTGAATACTACACCAAGTGGCAGGGTTTAGCACATTACCATGCAACCTGGGAAACAGTCGATACCCTTGCTAACTGCCGTGGCATCAGGCGTCTAGACAACTATATCCGGAGGGAGATTGAACAGGAGATTCTCTTCATGAGAGATCCCGATGTGATCCCGGAGGAACGAGAAAAATGGAGTCTTGACCGCGAACGATACATTGAGAAAATTGACCACTTCAAGCAGGTCGAACGTGTAATCGGTTCCCGTGAAGTCGATGGCGCAACCGAATACTACATCAAATGGAAACGTTTACCTTATGATGGCTGTACATGGGAAGAAGGAAGCCTCATAAGCAACATGGCTCAAGCCCAGATTGATGCCTACCTCGACCGCTGCTCCCACCCTCCGATCTCCTCCAGAGCAGAGTCTAATCCTGCAACCCGCTCCAAGTTCGAACCTATACATACCAACCCAGACTTTATACAGAACGGTCAACTCAAGGAGTTCCAAATTAAGGGAGTCAACTTCCTTGCTTACAACTGGGTCCGCGGCCGCAACGTTGTCCTTGCCGACGAAATGGGTCTAGGTAAAACTGTCCAGACGGTAGCATTCATCAACTGGCTACGGCACGTCAGACAGCAACAGGGTCCATTCATCGTCATCGTCCCATTAAGTACCATGCCCGCTTGGAGTGAGACATTTGACTATTGGACACCTGACGTCAACTACATCGTCTACAGCGGTCCGGAGCCTGCTCGAAGGATCATCAAAGACTACGAGCTTTTGGCTGATGGCAATTTGAAACGTCCTAAATTCAATGTTCTCCTCACCACTTATGAATATGTTCTGCAAGACGCAAGCTTTTTAAACCAAATCAAATGGCAATTTATGGCAATTGATGAAGCGCATAGATTGAAGAATCGTGACTCACAGCTATATACCAAACTACTTGATTTCAAGTCGTCCTGTAGGCTCCTTATAACGGGAACTCCAGTTCAAAACAACCTGGGGGAACTCTCTGCCTTGATGGACTTTCTCAATCCGGGCGTCATCGAAATTGACGAGAATATGGACCTAAACTCAGAAGCTGCTAGTGCAAAGCTGGCTGACCTAACCCAAGCTATTCAACCCTATATGCTTCGTCGAACCAAGTCCAAGGTCGAGAGTGAGCTTCCGCCAAAGTCTGAAAAGATCATTCGCGTTGAGTTATCCGATGTCCAACTCGAACTGTATAAAAACATTCTGACCAAGAACTACGACGCTCTCAACCACGGCGGCAAGGGACCTAAACCGTCCCTACTCAACATCATGATGGAATTGAAGAAAGCTAGTAATCATCCATTCATGTTCTGGGGCCCTGAAGAGCAAGCTGGAGGGAGCACACGGCGGGAAGACCAACTGAAGGCCCTCGTTACTAGTAGCGGGAAGATGATGGTTCTCGATCAGCTCCTGACTAAGTTAAAGAACGATGGCCATCGTGTGCTGATTTTCAGTCAGATGGTTCGAATGCTGAACATTTTGGCTAACTATATGGATGCTCGCGGTTTCAACTATCAACGTCTGGATGGTACCATTGCCGCCGGCCCTCGTCGCCTCGCCATCGAACACTACAATGCCCCGGGCAGCACTGACTTTACCTTTTTACTCTCCACCCGTGCTGGTGGTCTTGGTATCAACCTGATGACAGCTGATACGGTTATATTATTTGATTCGGACTGGAACCCACAAGCTGATCTGCAGGCTATGGCTCGAGCTCACCGTATAGGGCAAACCAAGCCTGTCAGCGTATACCGTCTGGTCTCCAAGGATACCGTGGAAGAGGAGGTTTTGGAAAGAGCTAGAAACAAGCTGTTGCTGGAGTTCATAACTATCCAAAGAGGTGTTACTGACAATGAAGCCACTAGCCTAAAAAACAAGCTTGCTCAAGCTGGTCATCATGTTAATGAACCTACTTCCTTCGATGATATCTCGCGGATTCTCAAACAGCGTGGACAACGAATGTTCGAGCAATCTGATAACCAGAAGAAACTCGAAGAACTTGACATTGATGCTGTTCTTGCCAACGCTGAAGAACACAAGACTGTCGAAGAAGATGCTATTGAGGTTAGCGGAGGAATCGACTTTATCAATGAATGCCAATATGTTGATGTCAAGTTCGACGATCTTTCATGGGACGATATCATTCCAAAGGAATACCTGGAGAAGATCAAAGCTGAAGAGGAATTAGAAGCCCAAAGAAGGCCGCCCCCGAAGGAAGAGCCTACTGAAAACACAAATTCTAATGCCATGATCAGCGATGAACGCGAGGAGCGGAAAGCCAAGAGGCGAGCTCGCCAACAAGTGAATTTGGATGTTGAAATCATGTCCGATGCCGAAGGCCCAGATCCCAGTGCACCTCTAAGTGAGAAGGAATACCGACATCTCATCCGTGCATACCTGAGATACGGTGATATGAAAGATCGCCAGGAAGAAATCATAAAAGAAGCACGCCTCGTGAACCGCGATCTTACCGTTGTGAAAGATGCACTTAATGAGGTCATTGAGAAGGCTACTGCCCTTGAGCAGGAGGAAAACAACAGAATTCGTGCCCTTGAACGCGAGGGTAAGAGCTTTACTAAAAAGGAACGCAAGGCAATCCTTTTTGATCACAAGGGTGTCAAACGCATCAATGCAGAAACTATCGTCAGTAGGCCTGGGGAAATGCGTCTTCTACGTGAGGCTACCTCCAGTTTACAGGACATAACGAGTTTCCGCATACCAGAAGCTACCAAAGGTGCTGATTACTCCTGCTCATGGGGTGCTCGAGAAGACGGAATGCTGTGCCTGGGCATTGCTCGCCACGGCTACGGAGCATGGACACAGATCCGCGATGATCCCGAGCTAGGCCTAAGCGACAAATTTTTCCTCGATGAGCACCGTGTCGACCGCAAGCAAGAGCGACTGAGCGGCAAGGGTGAAGGATCGAAATCTCCCGGGGCTGTACATCTGGTTCGAAGAGCAGATTACCTCATATCGGTTCTTAAGGCGAAAGCCAGCAATGGTTCCAACGCCGCGGCAAGGAAGGCTTTGGAAAACCACCACCGGAATAATAAGAAAGTCCATTCTCGGAATGCTCATCGAACCGTTTCTGCCTCTCCTGCTCCCTCCCTCCCACGAAAAGGTAGAGAAAGCGAAAAGTCGAGGCGCCGTATGCAAAACCGTGCCAGTCGGGATAGTGCGGATGGGTCTCACACTCCATTACGAGATCATCGAGATCGAGACCGGGAAAGAGACCGGGAGAGAGACCGTGGGAAACCAGTCGATTCAGATAAAGCGCGCAGACATTCCAAGGAAGAAGCACATCGTCGTCGTAGTGATGATCGTACTCCAACGGGCGGTGACACTACGCTTCGGAGTATCTTCAAGCCCATCCGCGAGCATCTAAGACGAGTGTCACAGGTCACTAAGGAGAATATTCCAAGCAAGTCAAAGCGAGTTGCTGAACTTCGTCGATTACTGCAAGTGGTTGGAGACTTCATTCACGGTATTCTCGACGGTCAAGAAACTGCAGCTTCACTTGAAGAAAGATTATGGTTCGTTTTAATATGTTCCTATCACTTTCATAGTTCTGTTATACTAACTTTTACGCAGGGATTACTGTGCTATTACTTACTGGCCGAACAAAGGAACACCAGGGAGCGCACTTCTCACTATGTACGAAAAGATAGCAAAGGATGGGGGACGCGTCGAAGCTTCAAATTAATTCCCCTGCCTTCTCTTTCCGATCTTTCACCGAACATCTACCTGCCACCCAACCTACACAAAATATTGACCACATTGCTACCGGATATCACTTCATCATCTCACTACTATATTACATTTCCCGCTATATCTATGTTTACTTTTTTTTTTTTTATTTCCATTTATTCGCCTTTTATTTGGTTCTCTGGCTTGGAGCAGCCGGAGTTTGCTTGCATTTGTGAACGGCGTTTATTCCGTTTCTTCCTGGTGTGGTATAAGCTCCGTGGAAGAAATAGGGTTGATTCAATATAATTCCCCCGGCTTCTCCTGCTTCGTCTTCCTCTATTTGCTTTTCCTCGTTTCCATTTATGTTATGTTCACCCATATCCTTGCCTGGATTATATGTATTTTTAGATGAGCCACGTTTCCCATTGCTTTCTACACCGTTTGTTTCTTGTCCTCAAAAGCCGTAATCGCCTTTTTTTTCCTTTTCTTTTCTTTTTTTGTTCCTCTGGGGCTGGGGTGTTTGATCTAGGAGCGTTGAAGCTTATGAGCGATGAGGCCGGGAGGTATACATAGTCACCAGTAGAGTTTCTTTGACAAAGACACTCGAAAGAAATCAATACAAGCTAGTCTTTCCCTCGCATTCATTCCGGTTTGCAAGATGGCTTTTACTTAAGCTAGCATAGCACTGCGTTGAAGTGAAATTTGTTCAAAGCATTATTTATAGTCGTAGAGATAGTGAGCGCTCTGGATAAGCAAGACAGTATTGATAGTGAATAGGTAGAAACAAGCGAGCAATAAAGGTATCATAACATAAAACGCCAACCAATCGTACATTCCTTCTGTATCAATTACACTTGACTGTCATCAGTGTGAGACTTCATTTTAGATGTCTGGGCTTGTGGCCGTGTCTGATCTTCAGGCTGTTCATCTCCTCCATCAGCTTCTTCCGTACCACCCTTATCTTGAGACGGTGGTTTTTTCGTCCGATCTGTAGTCACTCTTTGCATACCACCATAGCTAGGCGCGTTTTGCTCCTGGGTAGGTGGGGTGCCGTAGACACGGATCTCACTATGAATAAGATCGTCTAGAATAAGCTCCTTTTCCTTCCAAGTTTTTTTCCTCATTGGCTTTATCAGTTCCCAATTTTTTTCCAGGGTCTTGGATTCCTGTTCTGCCCAATGGATCTGTCGGCGTAGCAGGCGGGCAAGCTGCTCTAGCGGCATTGCAAGTTCGTGTTCATCGAAACCGACTTCTGGGTCGAAAATTGGTATATCACCCTGATCCTTCGTTTTGCCTTGGTCGCCCTTTTGCTCCGATCCATCCAGCTTTTCAGCATTATCGTTTTCTTTTCTGGGTGCCAATTTTAGTTTAATTCGAGGAGGTTTGGAAATGCTAGGTGCTGTCGGATTGGCATGCTGCTTTGCCAGAGCATCGAGAGATTTCAGGGCATCGGTATCATGAACTGTTCTCATATGCTTCGATAGAGCATCCGAACGTGTAAAGCTTCGATCACACTCTAGTTGGCACCGTCATAATTAGCAAGATAACAGATATAATGAGCTGGATGGCTTTGACGCGACTACTTACCTGGTAGTGCGCAATAAAATGGCTTTTCTTTGGTATGGCTTCTCATATGGGCCCGCAAGGCATATCCGCTTGCATGAGCCTGGCCCTTTCGAGCACAGTCACCCCATTCACATAGGTACTTCTTTTGTCGTGATCCGATGTGCTCGTCATGTATATGCTTAACAAGCGCATCCATGTCTACAAAGTCCTTTGCGCCACAGCCCTCCCAAAGACAGGCTGTAATGTGGTCTCTCCCAGCACCGCTGTAGTCCTCTTCGGGGCCAAGGATGGCCATTGCACCGGGGGAATTTGGTATGGCGCCAGAGCTATCTGACGATATAGAAGCAACGGGAGATGGCGGCGGTATGTCGTCATTGACTGAGGATATCGGAGTATGGTGGTCCCATGTAGATGCCCCCATCTTGCGGCGCTTCGATGGGTGTACCTGAGGAGGCGAGTTGGAACGAGAGCGTCCCTGGTCTTCGAACTTGACGTCTTCAGGGAACTCCTCTGACGCGAGGGATGAGAGAGGTGAAGCCGGCGATTCAGCCATCGTGGGAGCGGATAATAAAAGAGGCGGAATATTAGCTCTTGTATAGCATCAAAACTACCGTCCAAAATGAGGCCGCCAACTTGTTTTCTTCACTGTTCTTTTTGTCGATTCTTCAGCTTGTTCATTCAGCCTTTGACGGCGACGTCGAACTTTCCGAGTTTCGCGATATCGAGGGTAACTTTTAAGTTTAATCACGTGATGCGATTAACTAATCAGCCGGCCAGCTTTTTTTTTTTTTTCGCTGGAAAGAAAACAACACTCTGCAGCGTAAGGATAAGTATACGATGAAGCTGTTTTCAATAAGACTGAAACGATATATATATATATATATGGACTCTGCAGGTGAGTGGTGAGTGTTTACTGGCTCTTCCCTTTGCTCCAATGATGAATAACAAGAGAGTTCTGCAATACCGACAATTTCCAGGGTAATACCTGTGGAATTGAATGTTGACATCTCACATACACTTGATCTGAGGCTTCCACATACGCAGCATTGTTTCTTTCGTTTTGAATTTGAGAGCGGCATAAGCTAACTGTTTCTCAAGACTAGTATAGGATGTTCCATGAGATATCATTATAATGGCATTCAGGGTCACTCTTTGCGGTTTCCTCCCCTTGTACCAGACAACCGTCCAATCTGTCCAATAGACACAAACATCATCGCTGTTCGATACACACGCGTATATACACCGGAATGCTGAGATAGATAAGGATGTAGCAGAGCTGCTGCTACTGTCACAGTCTCCATTCCACTTGGCTGTTTGCATGGCCGGGCCGAGCACCGTCCCAGTACCTTGACCTAAAGCCACTTAATCACACTAACCATGCCCTGGACCTTTAAATGAATGCAGATACTAGTCAATCGCCATGCACACCAGATGACAATGCGAGGGCCGACGATATACAGATCACAAGCCATTATTCTTGTCGGCAAGTGAAGGAACTGGCTGGCCTCCTGCTCGCCACTTAGCAACTCCAGCTTTAGATAGTCTGATACAAACTACCACAGCCTATAGAACATGTCTGCCTAATAGCAACAACTCTCCTCTTGCCTTCATAGCCGCTGCCATCTCAATCAACATCCCTTGTTTTGCTGTTGAATATGTAGAATGTCCCCTGGTCGTGGGATTACATCACCTCCCGCATCTCTCCGATTCTCGCCCCGCCATAAACAAATAGCGAGCGGCTTTTTCTCCCTCTATATGAATATCACCCCACCAAGCGCCCGCCTCCCCCTTGTTCTTCAATTCAACTTCAACAACGTCTTCCTCTCGACTAGTTTGCCATCGTTTATTACTGAATTCCGTCAATTGTGCCAGGATGTCGCTCTCAAACAAGCTAGCCATCACCGATGTCGACCTCAAGGGCAAGAGGGCCTTGATCAGGGTATGGCCAACTACAGCACCCCGCCAAATACAGCCATTGAAGTATTACGGATATAAGAGCTAACTTGTGTCTTCTAGGTCGATTTCAATGTCCCCCTCGATTCTGATTTCAAGGTCACCAACCCCCAGAGAATCGTCGGAGCCCTTCCAACCATCAAGTATGCTGTTGAGAACGGTGCTAAAGCAGTGATCCTCATGTCCCACCTTGGACGACCAGATGGCAAACCCAACCCGAAGTTCAGCCTCAAGCCTGTCGTGCCAGAGCTTGAGAAGCTCCTCGGAAGGAATGTTACCTTCCTTAATGACTGCGTCGGCAAGGAGGTCGAAGAGGCCGTGGCCGGTGCCAGTAATGGCCAGGTGTTCCTCCTAGAGAACCTCCGTTTCCACGCCGAGGAGGAGGGAAGCTCTAAGGATGAGTCCGGCAAGAAGGTCAAGGCTGACCCAAGTGCCGTTGAGGCTTTCAGGAAGGGCCTTACTGCCTTGGGTGATGTCTACATCAGTATGTCAATTGCACATAAACTATGTCCTGATTGAAAAAGATAACAGCCCATTCTAATCACCATTCAACTCTTAGACGATGCATTCGGCACTGCTCACAGAGCCCACAGCTCCATGGTTGGCGTTGATCTTCCACAGAAAGTCTCTGGATTCTTGGTCAAGAAGGAGTTGGACTACTTTGCAAAGGCCCTTGAGAACCCCCAGCGACCCTTCCTTGCCATCCTCGGAGGAGCCAAGGTCTCGGACAAGATCCAGTTGATCGACAACCTTCTCACTAAGGTCAACAGTCTCATTATCTGCGGCGGCATGGCCTTCACCTTCAAGAAGGTGCTCAACGACCTGAAGATCGGAAAGAGTTTGTTCGATGACGAAGGCAGCAAATTGGTTCAAGGTATCATGGACAAGGCCAAGGAAAAGAACGTCAAGGTCGTCCTGCCAGTTGACTATGTCACTGGTGACAATTTCGCTGCTGATGCCAAAGTTGGCTATGCTACTGACGCCGATGGCATCCCCGATGGCTGGATGGGTCTTGACTGCGGCAAGGAGAGTGTCAAGCTGTTCCAGGAAGCCATTGCTGAGGCTAAGACAATCCTCTGGAATGGTCCACCAGGTGTCTTCGAGTTTGACTCCTTTGCTCAAGCCACCAAGGACACTCTCACCTCTGCAGTGGATGCTGCTCAGAAGGGAACTATCGTCATTATTGGAGGTGGTGACACCGCAACCGTTGCCGCCAAGTTCAAGGCCGAAGAGAAATTGAGCCACGTCTCGACCGGTGGTGGTGCCTCTCTTGAGCTCCTTGAGGGCAAGGATCTGCCCGGTGTCTCTGCACTTTCGAGCAAGTGACTCTCTTCCCACGTATGACATGAGTTTTTGCAACCCCCCAACTTCCTTTCCCTGGTTCAGTTCGCCACCGGGTCATGTTGATATCACTGGAGATACTAATGTAACAAAAATTTCCTCAAGTAAATATATATAACCAAACGAAGAAAAAGCTGTTTAACATCATCTTTCAGTATGAACGTTGGCTCCGGTCGAAGACTGTATATCAGTAAGACTAACGATAGTAGTAATATGGTTCGAAGGAGGAAGTGACCAAGATGCAGTAGTGTCAATCCACTTGATTGTCACTATAAAATTTTACTTACACCCCCCAAGTCCCTAAACTCCGCTAAAGAAAACCCAGGAGGCTGATGAGGAAACAAGAAGAAAGCTGGTAGCAGCACAGATGAGAGTCCATTCTTTCACGACAGCCAAGTCATCGCTTGGCAGCTTCCACCTTTTTAATCTCCTCCCTGTAGAACCTGCCTGTCAGCATCCGTGCAAATGAAGCAGTATATATATCTAGTTTGCTGCAATCGAGAGGGAACAGAGGGTATATCGGGACTCAACAGAGTACGCACGCTAGTTGTTTAGAGAAGTCCTCACTCGCATCATCGTCATCCCAGCTTTCTTCCCATAGATGGTCGTTGCCAGACCCTCCGCTCGGAGCTTCTGCCTCTTCTTGGGGCCAATCTATAATCGTAACAGCAACGTATAAGCAGACTGGTCGTCAACACACAAAAAGGAGCAGGCCCATGGCCACTCAAATAGTAATAACACAAGCGCATACCTTCTACCGGGAAGTCTTCAAACTCGTCATCTTCTTCCAGAGGTGCAGAAAGGTTCTGGGCTTTTTCTGACTGTGCTGTCTCCGCCGACTGAGGTTTGGCAGCGCCCTGTGAGGCGGGCTGACTCGACATGGTGGCTGTGTCTTGTAAAAGAAATTGGAGAGAGTTTATTTACCGGCGGGCCAGCACGGTCACGGTGCAGAGGAAGGTCAGGGAGCGGTATGAGAAAACCTTTGGTCGATATCCGGCCTGTTGATGATTCTCGTTCCTTTGGCTTTTGCTGTTGATGCGACTTTGGGAGAGCTGTGGCTTATGTAAGCTCCACCAAAAAAAGTCCAACCTTTTTCCAACTTCCGCTGCAGCTTCAAGGGACAGCAGCTTCTGATATTATATTGATAAGGTGACGTTGATATTATGGAGATGATGGAAAGATAGCTCGGACTTGTATTTAGGATACACCGGTAGATTAGGGATCTTAGCTTACTGTCAGGCTATTCAATGCTATCGCCTGCACTCCGCCATACTCGAGGCTGAAGGTGCCCTGCCTTAGGTACCTTGCCTTAGCAGTTGTATCTACCTTATTCAAGGCTCCCGTTTTACTCTAAGATGCTGACTACTCCGTAGCTATCTTGACCCCTGGGGTGAGATGAGGCAAGCTAGCCAGAGCCCGTCATTATATCAAGCGCTTGGCCGCAAAGACCGCCGAGACTTCGGGTGTTTGTTGAGTTGCGTCTCAGACCAACTAACGACAGCCATCAAGGGGGAGCTATTTTCGGATTCTTCCTGGTCCAGATGACGAGTACGAAGCTGCCCATAGTACAGAGTACCGCGAAGTATATGCATTATTTATGTTGACGTTGACGTTGACGGTGACGGTGACGACGCTACCTGTCCTCGGTTGGTATACGTGGTGAGCCATGGGTCATGTAACTGATAGCAACTAAATGACGACAACATAGGCTATACTGCGGCCCGAACACAGGATCTCAACAGCTTAAGCTGTCGAAACCGGTCTAAGGAACAGGAACAGGCCAGCCTCCCGCATCGTCAGCGCTTTATCTCGTTGCACTTTAGTCGAAGAGAGGCCTCACGTGGCATCTCAGGTACCTGTGTGGCGGCGTCAGGAAGCAAAAGGGGAAGAAGCAAACATACAAGCCTTGGTAGTACGGCGGATCTCGTCGCTTGATTGATAGTTAGATCCAGGGCCCAACGCCAAAGAAAGAATAAAAGGAGGCTGTTCAGAGAAAACCCGGAGCAGCCGGTGTTAAAGGGGCTCCCTTGTCTGAATCCTTCCTGCGACTACGAAAGCTCCTCGGAATCAGCCTCAGCCCAGCGTCCGAACATAGGCCATAGGATGCAGCAACTGGACCGAGACGCAGCAGGCATGGCGGACACATTGGCCCGGTCGAGCAGCAGCAAACGCCCATATTGAAGATGAAATCCTTTGGCCGCCGTCTATTTACAACGCTACAAACACTATGTAACTCCTCGCGCCTCCGAGCCTTGGCGTGACCGAGACTCCGGCTTGGATCCCGTCATCTTCTCCGTTCTTTTTCGCTGGGGCGTCTTGTCTCTCGCCCATCCGGTTTGTGTTTCTTGTGTGTTTAGTTTTTTATATACGGCAGCTGTCTGGACCGCCGGCGAGGGAGACGAGAGAACGACAGGCAGACATCCGGCGGAGAGTGAGACAGAAGCATCCCAAGGCTACAACTCGCATAATTTATGCCAGCCATCCATGGCCATGCTGCAGGGATAGGGGTCCTTAAAAAATAAGTTCCGCTCCCGGGCTTCATCCTGCTAATACTATCCGGCTGTCTATCTGCCTGCTGTCATTCAATCTGCTTCACCAGAATATTATATAACACTCCCGCCACTCACTCCATGAGCCGCCTACCGTCCTATTGAATACGTATAGCAAGCCACCTTGCTGGTGATGAATTAAAGTAGTGCCTGCTACTACCTTCAGCAGCTCTTCTTCTTCTGCTCTTGTTTGTTTCTTTCTCTATCTCTATCTATATACAATACCAAAAAAGGGCGCTTAAAAGTGTTTTATTTTTCTTATTTTTTTTTTGATTTTTTGGTCTTTTCTTTCCGTCTTAGCTTCTCGCACATAACCAATTCCTTATATTCCTCTCTATCTTCTTTGATACCAGCCTTACCTCACCCTTTTATCCTCATCCTCTGTTCTTCTTTCTATTAAAGCTGCGTCTGGCTAGTCAATATGTTCCGTGTGGGATCATGGCTGTACTCCAAGGCAGCTCCAACAAACGCGTCTACTCAGTCTCTGGATGCTGTGACTGAGTCTCAAGACCGTACGTCACTTATACCTCTTCTACCATTAAAAAAACACCTGCTAATAGTTTATTCCCTTCTATAGTTGAACATGCATTAAAGGGTATTCTTCTATAGATATTTGATATCCATATTTATAACTTCACTAACGGTTTTCCGAAGCTGCTGCCTATATTATGGATGACGATGTTGATTCAGCAGAGAGAGATCTTGATAAAGGCGATTCATCTTTTCACAAGGTAAACAGCAGCTGGATATCTGTTTCTATCCTCAATAACCAGCTAACGGTTTGCTTTGTATAGCTAGGAAAAGGAATTGTCACCTTTGTTAGAGCTACACTTGGCTTAGAGCAGGATATTATGCGGCAAGGTATGGCTTGTTATAAGGAGCAATCTTTGCCTATGATACTGACTGACACTATGCTATAGCTGCTTCGAGGCTTATGGATGCAGAAACAAGTGCCTATAATGACCAGCATAAAGCTCAGCACAATGCAAATGCTGTCAATGCCTATCATTCTACTATATATGCTCCCGGGACCGAGTACTTGCTATGTCAATGTATGGCCCAGCTAATGGCCGCCCTGGTGGGAGTCCTCAGCGAGAGCTTTTCGGAGAGCATAAAGGCATTCTATAAGCTGAGAAAGGCTTATATTGCACTCGATAGCATTGCTCAGATGGAAGAAAAGTACCTGAAAGAAAACAACCTCCGCCTTGGAGTCGATTCACGTTTCGAGAGTGCCAATGGTAGCCCCGTTCCCGGGAGATCTGCAAGAACTGTAGACTCTTCGTCGCAAGGTACTGTTTGAATTCGAAATCTTTGCTCATGGAGCACCCTTCTGGACTAACATTACTAACACTACCAGCAGAACCAAAACCAGAGGCTAAGGCTCCCCTTCCAAGATCAATGTCAGCTACCTCCCTCGAGGAGGTTACAAATGAAAGTTTTCAGAGCTCACAGAGACGACTTTCTCGGCTTACTTTGGGAAGTGAAAGTGATGTTTCGAAAGTAGCCGAGGGGCCCCAGGCCAAGCTTGACATGGACGGGGATGTCGATATCTTCTCCCACCCCGTAGACCATTTCATTCACTCGGGAACCAGTCTTTGCTTCGGTATGCTGCTTCTGTTCATCTCCATGGTACCTCCAGCTCTCAACAGGATCTTATATATTATTGGTTTCCGTGGTGACCGATCCCGAGGGCTACGGCTGCTCTGGCAAGCTAGCCAGTCTCATACATTGACGGGAGCTATTTCTGCCCTGACCTTATTAGCCTTTTACAACAGTTTCGTGCGTGCTGCTGATATTTTACCTGATCCCGTTGATGGGAATGTGGATGATATCGAGGGCTATCCAATGAGTCGACTTGAGAGTTTGCTCGCTGACATGAGGAACCGTTTCCCTCACAGCCAGCTCTGGGTCCTGGAAGAGTCCAGAATGCGAGGAGCTAACAGGGAGGTTGAAGAGGCCCTGAGATTGATTCGTAATGGGAAGAAGAGCCCTCTGAAACAGGTACAGGCTCTCCACGTTTTTGAGAGGAGTATAGATGCCATGCATCTACACCAGTACGAGCTATGTGCAGAGTCATTCATAGAGGTAAAGTAATTCCCAGAGGTAGCCCAGGTAATATATTGGTACTAATTACTATTCCCAGTGCTCCGAGCTTAACTCTTGGTCCCGGGCATTGTATTTCTACATTGCTGGCGCCGCACATGTAGAACTTTATCGCAAATACCTCAAGGAGTCACCAGAGAAGGCAAAAGAGCATGGTAAAAAGGCCGAGGAACTCTTCCGAAAAGCACCATCCCAGGCAGGGAAGAAAAAATTCCTGGCGCGCCAACTTCCGTTCGATGTGTTTGTTACCCGCAAGGTTGCAAAATGGGACGCTCGCGCGAAGGAGCGGAACATTCCCTTCATTGATGCAGTCGGTGTATCACCAATCGAAGAGATGAATTTCTTCTGGAACGGGCACAGCCGCATGCCCGACGAACAGTTGGATGTCGCGCTCCAAAACTTGGCGTGGTCAGAGTCCAACGAAACATGGGCTTCTGAACCACTTGATGAACACTCCATATTAGCTCTCCTCAGGGCTTCCCTACTGCGAGCCCAACGGAAACATGAAGAGGCGAAGACTATCCTGAAATCTGAGATTCTATGCCACGACAGGGCGCTATTCAAGGGTTCAAATAAGGATGACTGGACCTGCCCATCAGCACATTATGAGATGGCTGCAAACATATGGATGGAACGTCATTGTTACCGACCCTTCGGCCGTGCCACTTCTATTCCGGCATCTGATAAGGATGATCAGCGCAAGGACGAGGCAACCCGTGCAGCCGAGGATGAACGACGGGTCCAGGAATGCAAGGAGTGGCTTGAGAAGGTATACAGGTGGGAGACATATGAGCTGGACGCTCGGATCGGACTGAAGGTCACCACCGCGCAGGAAACAATTACCAAATGGGAGGAGGCCCACACCAAATAACTAACTCACTAGATGGCCTCAGACCATATATTTATCAAATCCCATGTCACATATCTAATAACGTTCTCTGCAGCTAATACATCCCTTACCGGCTTCATCTTATCCATCCTTCTTGCACTGTTTCGAGTGCGGTTGTTATTATCTACACCTTTCGTCTGGAACGGTAACTGCTGGAGAATGTCGATGCCAGTCGCCGCGGCTACTAAACTCCCACAAGTGTTCTCCACCATAAGAACACTCCAGCCTCCAAGGTTATCAGATTTGTTCCGACGGCATCAAGTACTCCGTCAGTACGGAGTATACCATATCTGTATATTTAGAGTCTCTAGATGAGGCATGGCCGGCAAGTGTCTTGTATCTAAGTAATTCCTTCCAATAGCTTCAATTTATCATTTCATTGTCAATATCATCAAACTGAGTCTACGCTATATAGTTCCTTCACATGGCAGCATCCCCACTTTCTCTGCCACTGCCGTTGCAGCAACCACCTCTCTGCGGAGCATGTGTGCTGGTGCGTTCCCCCTTTTCGTGGGATCAATGTACGCAAAGCTGGGGATTCCATGGGCAGTCAGCGTGCGAGGATTTATAGTTAAGTATTGTCCTACTTCCCATCCCTTATCTCTTTTACTTTTATGGACCAAAAAATTCGAGCAAAGGGTCGGTGGTCTCATTCCAAGTTCCGTTTATATTGTGCCTTGACTCGTGGAACAGGCAGGCCTTACATTGGGCAGGTTAGATTCTCTTAGCACATCGTTCCTGTTGGCAATGATGATACGTTGGTTAGACTTACAGGCGTAGAGCGGTTCTTAGAAGCCATCCTTCTACCGATAAAAAGATATTTTGATCAATAATCTAGCATAATTGAATTGCTTGACTGTGGACGCTCAACAGCAAAGGAGTATTCTACTGAAACCAACATTCCTAAAACCAGACCATCCCGCACTGATAAAACAAAACCACTTATGAAACACCAGAACTATCATACACCAGCCATTTCCAGATCTTCAACTGCCCCAAATTCCCAGTCTCCGCTTCGAATCCTGCTTACTCGGTCCAACTCGCTCTGATACTCCTTGCGAAGGTCTTCAAGCGTAATGACAATGCGTTTTGCACGGTTGATCTTCAGCTCGGACGATGACCGTGACAGGCTGGTATTGTGATTCTGAAGAGTAGGCGAATCAGATGAATTCATACTGCGACTATCGGCACTGTGTGAGAAGGGGTTCTTAATGGAGGAAGTAGAGGAGGCGAATGGATCGTCAATGCTGCTACTTGGTCGATGGAGAATTGAATTCATGCTATCGGGTCGATTTGCGTTTGGATCAAATTGCTCGACCACAATGTATGCTTCGTTCTTCTCCATACAGGCAAGTAGGTTGATAAGAGAGAGAAGCTCGTTTCGCAATTCTCTGCTCTCAATGTCGTCCTCGTTCAGATCATTGGAAGCGTCTTCGGTCGCAAAAAACTTCACCTTTGAGGCAGTTGGGTGGTCCCTGAGGTCCCTGAGCCTGCTAACAGTTTGATATGAGATCTCTGCTGCCCCGCGGATGTCATTGCGGGCAATTCGGTAAGCCTTTAGGACACGATGATATTCTGGTGGGTTTTGGGTCCCCTGCCAGCTGCTCAAGGGTACCGTTTGGCCGATAGAAGGTCCCAGGGGCGATTGTTTGCTCGCAAGAGAAGCCAGAACATCATCAACATGGGAGCAGAGATGAGGTGTCAGGGAGAGAGGGAGGCGGAGAACCTTTTGTAGACCTGCTGTTCCCGGTCCATAAGCAGTTAGGATTGTAGTGGTAAGAGATGTTAGCGCAGATTTCTGTAATGCTATATCTGTATATCTGGCGAGAGCTGAATAGGCATCATCAAATCGACATGTTTTCAAAGATGCATGGAATAATCGAGAAAGCAAGTCGCTTCGAAGGTTCTTATGTTCAAGATCTGTCTCGTTTTTCTTTGGACTGGATCCAAGAGCCTGAAGCGCAAGGTTGGCGAAGTCGGCGACATGAATAAAGGCTCGAGAAAGCTCAAAAAGGTTAACAATGTGTTGGAAGTATCTCGGAAGCCCATTGTAGAAGTTATCTACGGAAACTATATCGAGAAGATTTGAGGACATCTCATGAAGATTGCCAACAGCTTTTCCGTAGGCTATATAATTATGCTGGTCAATGAAGGTGTACTAGGATCTCATATGGGAAATTGACTTACAAAGAAGGTAAGCAGCCTTTTGGAAGTAAATTGCTGCTGTGTCAAAATCGGACTTTGCAAGGTAGAGCCGTCCCTTAACATAGGTTGCCCAGGCGGTGCTTGGTTGGAAACGAAGGAAATCAGATGCAAGTTCGATGTTGTCAGAAGCGAGAAGATCACATTGGATAAACACCAAGATGTTAGAGAGAGACACTTCCCCTTGTCTCGTAACCCAAGATATGACGTCTTGAATTTGTTGCGTCATCGCGTACATCTGGGGTACACATGCAGCAGGCTGAGGCTTGATGTGGATTGCGAATAGATCTTCCAGGACGGTAGTGCAGTGGTTGAAGTCACAGCTTTTTGAACCAAATCGAACAGATGTGGAATCAGATCTGTTCTTTTTCTGTCGGGGCCGTATATTTGTCCCTAACCATATCATCAATTCATACTCCTTTAGTAGGTCAATTAATGTGCTAAAAATCATAGGCCCGTCAAATTGAGTATTCTCCGTTTCCAGGTTTACTTCGGTCTCGACAAACACGGCAAAAAGTAATAAATCATGGATGATTTGTCTGCTTTGAACTAGGACCTCTCTGGCTCCGTGGGTTATTGCGTTGCGTCCAAATGCAGTAGACTGGAGTTCAGAATCCTTTCCTGGGAAACTCAAAGGCAGTGTATCAATGATGGAGAAGAATGTTTCATTCGTAAAACCTTTGTATCCAATGGTCTCCTCGATGCTTGCACAGCCAGCTTCAAACAATTCCTCAGTAATGAATTCTGCAAACCCACAGCTGGAATGGAAAGCTTCAACTCTCTCCGCTGCAGAAAGCGAAGGCTCGGCAAAGATTTCATTATCCAATGCCGTCCGACATGACTCGCTAAGTTGAGCTGGGAAAAGTTTTCGGAATCTCATTGCGAGGTTAGCAAGACTTGCAGACTGGCCAGGATTCTCTCCTAGTTCACGAGGTACATTTCTATGTGGCCAACAAGTTTCCAAAACGTCGATACCATTGCCTAGAGTTTCTCCATCGTTGTGCAACATTAGCTCAGTACTATCACACTCTCGAATAATAGCCGATCCGCCGCTGAATATGAGCCAGGGAAGATCATTATAGGCATCATAGGCAAGGCTTATCGCCTCTTGTGTTTTCTTGTTAATGTCTTCAACAATTTGCCAGAATTGCTGCCACTTCGCCTCCAGATCTCTGTAGTACTTGGAAAAGTCCATTTCCGTATCCGGGAGCTGCCGTAGGGTGACAGATTGGGTTATTGTCGTGCAGACATCCTGCTGTAGTGATGATGATGTGGAGTTACTGCATAAGGAGCGAGTGTGCTTTAGTTTCATGGCATCCTGGTAGATTGCCAAAGCAGTCCGGAGAATCTCAGGTGAGTATCTTCCAGGCGCAAAGAGGTGCTCGACCCATCTCTCTTGGGTATCTGTCGTATCTGACCGTACCGAGCTTGGAGGAGTATTATTTCCGGAAAATGTGAACGATGTCATTGTCCAATTGGTGTTCCACACCTTGGCCAGATCGACTAAATCAAAGTGAAGGCTATAAAGTCGGTAAGAGTTATGGCTTTTCCAGAGGACCCAAAGTGCCATGTTTCTGCCTTCGTCCATTGACTTGATTTGGAAGTCAACCACATTCCAGAATACGCTACCAGACGGGTCTGGATCTGCAGGCTGAAGTTTTGAATCCGGGAAAAGGTCCTCGATCACCAATTGGCCTGTAATCCCACCCCCAACAGCCCAGAATTTAAACTGCCCATCATCCTGAGGCGAGTATGTTACAACATAGTACATACTACCCTCTGACGCCCTTTCTGCTGTGAAGACCCGAATGAATGCGGACTCATCTGGGTTTAAGGCCATGGGTGAAGTGTCCTGGGATTGACTGGTGCGGTTCAACAAGTTCTTTGACCCAACGAGTTTTTGGCTTGCTAGGTTCCAGACCTTTAAGGAGTGGTTCAACCCAACCACGAAGACAAACGCCTGATCTGAGGTTGTTGCAATCGCATTGGGGGTGTTAGGGTCCAGGGACCTGCCATAGTATTGAACTGTCTGGTCGCCGCTCCACTTGACGAGGCCGCGTAAAGAAAAGCTCCAGCTCTTTTCATCAAAGGTAATGGGGAACCAGTGTGATCCTGGATAAAGTATACAATTAGTGATCCGTTGAGAAGAAAAAGAGGGGGAAGAATTGGACATCAGAGTTGAAACATACCATCATCACCGACTTTCCTCGTCAGACGCAAAAGAGATCCGCTGTCGAGAGAAATAAACAGCTCATAAGGCGAGGCAGCGTACAACCGGTGTGGAAACGAGAACCCCAACGGCGCCGGGCTGCACGTCTTACACCAATCATTAATGTTTTCGTCTATCAACTCTAGCTTCCGGAAGTATTCAGGTCTCATCGTGAACGTGTACAATTGCCTTGATCTCAGTAGAACAAAAACACTGAGTGATTCATGGCCCTCTACGTCAGCCAGAGCCACGCCATGCGGTACGATGGCATCCTCAAACTCAAGTCGAATAGCAACGTTCGATTCATGATGGTCTTGTGAGCTCTTCGTCAAATCAACAGCTCTGAGTTCAAGACAGGTGCTGTCTTCAATGACCCGCCAGAAGAACGATCGAGGGTAGGTTTTGCGCTTGCGGAAGTAGATAGAGCTCTGGGAGGCCAAGTATCGCTTTGCGAACGCGTCTTCGTCCCGTATGGCTGTGTCGCGGGCACTCGAGGAGGTCGTTGTTGAGATTTTGGCTCGTTGCTGAGCTCCATGCGATTTGATGGCGACGGTCACGGCGGGGTGCTGCGTGGTTGGGCCAATATCGACCTTGGTGCCCCTGTGAGTTACCAACATCTTCTTTATAGCGACAGGAAACAGATCTGTCCCATCTGCAGGAAGGCTAGGCGTGGGAAAGACGGTGCTGTGGCATTGCTTCTTGTTGGAGCTTGTTTGTCAAATGTCGATTTTATTATTTTTCAAAACTTGAAGATGGAGTTTAGCGCGTAAAATATTTTAGGTTGGCCAATACAAACTCTGTATCGACGCCGTATTTATCAAAAAACACCAACACCAACCAACACAGCAATGAAGGAAGGAAAATGAACTGTATTAGAATCAATAATATTTACGCTCGTTAATCATATTTTTATTCTATAAGGGCATAATATAGACGGAGGAATCGTAATCAGTATGCATGAGAAGAGAGACAAGGAAAGTTCCCCAAACGCCGCAGCTAAATGAGTAGCAAAATCACGTCGAAATTGAGAGGACAGGTCTAGATCATGATTCCTTTTCTAGATCTTTGGGACTAGGGTCCCCAATGCCATCTTCGTTAATGGCAAAGAGACAGTCACTCTCTGGAAGACATGGGCTGTCGTAGATCTTGCAAATTCGGGTCTCCCCTCTGCCTTTCTTCAAACTCAGTCGCGTGGTACTCGCGTGGGCAATGATGTTACCGCCGATAGGCTTCTTGGGGTCAGGATTGAACATTGCGCTTGGTCCACCGTCGACCTGTGCGACAACCTGGTTAGTAATTACAACAGCGACTCCGAATTCATCGGCAAGCCGTTGCAGGGTGCGCATGAATCGAGCCAGATGGTTCTGTCTTGACGATAGCTCTCCACGACCACTGAAATCCGTCCGGTAGAGCGAGGTGGCAGAATCGACGATGAGAAGGGAGAACCTCGTCTCGCACATCATCTGGGATGCCTGGTTGAGCAATTGAAGCTGGTGGTCGGAGTTGTAGGCACGAGCGTAAGCAACGTTGTCTAGCACTTCTTCGCCGACGAGACCATACCGTTGTGCTACAGCCAACAGACGCACGGGTCGAAACGTTCCTTCGGTATCGATATAGAGACACTTGCCCTCACCACCACCCATGTCGAAAGGTAGTTGACAAGTGACAGCTAGGGTATGGCATATTTGACTTTTTCCTGTTCGGAATTCGCCAAAGAGTTCTGTAATGGATCCTGTCTCAATGCCGCCGGCAAGAAGGGTGTCAAGCTGCTTGGAGCCAGTAGTTATACATATCAAATCCGCTCGACGAGAGTGCATTTCGGTCGCAGTCGTGAACCCCATAGGCACAATTTTAGCCGCTATAAATCAGTATTAGTGGGTCATCTATATTACTAACGTTGAAGGAGAGGAGTATGACCTTCTGTCAGTATCTTTGTAGCCTTTTGCTCTGAAATTCCTTTGATTTGCTCCAACACCCGCTTCGGCCTAAACAGGGTCAGCCGGTGCTGCAATGAAGGCAGCCAAAGCGGGTAGCACTTTGACTGAGAAGAAAAGAGAGAGAAAGATATAAGGGAGAAATACGTATATGCCACTGCCTCGACGGTATGAAAACCTCCATCGGTAATCAGTTTGATATCTCGCGCGGTTAGGCCTCCAACGCCCTAAATGAAATAAGACCCCGTTAGTACTGTCTGAGCGGAAGAGTAAGAGGCTGCACAAGAACATCGATAACAAACCTCGAGGGCAGACAGAGGCGTAGGTGCTCCTGGTCCTGGCAGGCCGTTATCATCCAGCTCGGCCTGCGATGCCTCCTCTGTAGTCATCCTGGTGGGCTATGGTTGCGCGCGTCTCAGTACACGTGTCGATCGGCTCCAACAACGATAGATTCTGTAGGACTGGACCGGTAACAGCAATACAAAAGAATAGACTAGCAAGACAACGAGCCAACACTACACGCAACAGCAAGGCCGAAATGTCGACAGCTCGATCGTGTTGATGATTTTGATGTTTTTTCGATGCTTTTTTTTCGATGTTTTTCGATGTTGAAAAGTCAAGACGCGTGTTCACGTGATGTAAATAGCCAACCTAAATTAAAATGTCTTCCAATTCCTTTTAAAAGGCGGATTCTCGCTCTGTTTCTACAGAATTAATGACTTTGTATAACCAGATTAATTATTAAAGAGACGGCTGGTGGAGAGCAGCCGGTAGAGAAAAAGTAAAGGGGGAAGTCTTCCTGAGTAATATTGTAGGAGACTCATATGCAAGAAACACGCCAGAAGAATCAAATCTGTCGTTAGTTATCATCATCGAGGCCGTAAGATGAGAGCGGGCTCTCGCAGCATGCATAGCTGCGTCGAAGCTGTCAAAGAGAGTCGGTATCTCTTTAATTCATTTTCCGGACTCAGGCCGAGACAGGCTGTTGTCTCCATGGTCCTCCGAGCTGGCCGGTCTCCGCTACATGTGACCGTCGGTGGGTGTGTAGTGCCTGTAGATGGTCTTCGTCTCCCACGGGGATATGGCTATTCGACTGGTTTCTCGAGTGATGTACGGCTCTGGGGACCGCTTGCAGACCTGTCTGCTCTGTGCCTTCGCCTTCTATCAAATCAAGATGAGTCAATATATCTCTTCCCCGCTCAAGATGACAATAGGGGTTTTGGTTGATACATACCAGCTCCGTTTGGAGGCGATGACAGACTCGATTCGTATGAAATTCTTGTGCTAGAAGTGTCTGAACTGGAATTCTTATCGAGCCCCCTGGCCACGGCAGCCTTCAGTCCGTTGGTTGTGAGCAATGACTCGTCCTGTCTGCGTCCCAGGGCAGAACCTCCTCCCCTAGGAGACGGGAGGGCGGCAGCTCCAAGATCGATATTGGACGGGGTACCCGGCCTCGTTGTTTCAGGGGTCGCAGCTGGAATCGGACTCGGCAAGGGAGTGTTCGTCCTAGATACCCAGATACCTTCAATCTCAATTCCACTCTCCAGAGCACGAGATCCAAAGGGTATGAGGTTGAGATCCTTTGTTCCAATAGTCGCTTCTTCCTCCGCTTTCTTAAGTTTCTCTGCTGCTCCAATCTTTTTTATCCTCCAGCTGTTGTATATATGGACACATGTGCCGTACACGAGAACAAGCGCCTGATGTGAAGTGTTAGCAGGACCGGAGCCTGGATGGGGGAAGACAGGCCTATCGGCATCCAGAGCATACAATAAGACCTCCAAGAACCTGTGTCCGCATATTAGCACCTGAATATACATGGTGGAGCTGCAAACCGACGTCTGGATAGACTCACAAAGCACATCTTCTGCCATAGCTCCCAGTCCACCCAGAATCCCATCTTGACTGATGAATGAACGGCAGACGTAAAAGCTGTCCGTCTTGTTTATCCAACCATGAAAGAGACGTATCTCTGGCTATCCAGCAGGAAATATAAAGCTCCAGCAGGGAACAAAGCGACTTCAGGCCGGTCGTAGGGAACTTGAGTGTTGGCTTTTGCCCGCAAGCACTAAGAAGTGGATTTGGTGAATTGTAAGAAAAGGAGCAGCTGGTCGTCACTGCCTTTGCTTTTTGGTATAATAATAATCTTGTATGCAACAAGAAGAAGAAGAAGAAGAAAAGAAGAAGAAGAAGAAAATGATGATGATGATGATTTAAAAGTTCGCCTGTATCTATGGGGGTAGATACTCGGGTGTTGCTCTTTATTACTTCTCCTGTCCAGTTAACTAGTTACCGCTGGTCTCCACACAGATGTGGTGGAACAAGAGAGCCCGCAGGACGGGGGATATCGAAAGCAGAAGAGACGAATAGTGATGATTACGGGCGAAGAGATCTAGATATAACTATATAAACTACTCGAGGGAAAAATGAAGGTGAACAAGCAGGTAATTATATGCTCCCTGGACAGAGTCGTATCCGCCACTGTAGACGGCCCCGTTTCGTCATTGACTAAATGCAACAACGCAGGCCTAGAGCGCTTGAGTCGGGCGGCGAATGTGAGACATGGCCGGCATGGCATTGCTTTTAGGTGCATGCAAGGTGATAGAGGCTATTCGACGGACATACTACGAGGGAGAGGAGACAAGTCCGTAGATCAGGGATCTCGAAGCGATCGATTCGACCCGAGGGCTGACACCTGGCATGCAGCTTTTATATCGCTGCAGCAGGCCACACTGATACGCTTCTCTAATTCCTCACCCCTCACGCCTGCTACTGTACTGAGCTACTACTACTCCCTTGCTGCAGGACGTCATGCAGAGACAGAGATCTTGACCATGGGTCGATCGGAGGCTAGTTAAGCATGCGCTGGCGCCGGCTCGTTCGTATCCTTGACTTAGTGTAACTCTGCTTGGCTAACGAGTTCTGATAGCAGCGATTGTTGGCTGGCGATACAGACAGGCACGCACGCTCGCTCTGCTAATTCCCAGGCTCTGCTCCGTATGGCCTGATGCACATCCATTGCCATTATTTAATCGAGGCTCATTTCTAGGCTGTTTTGCAAGAGAGAGGGAAATATACATCCACACCGTCCGTTGCCTGTTTGACCCTGTTGGCCATGCCACCCTTTCGTAACCTGTTTCCTCGACGGCCCCCCGCCGTCAACGTGGAAGAGGCGCCGGACGAGCCAGGCCAATTATTGTCTGCAGAGAAAAGTCCAGCGAGAAGTCCACGGCCGTCGTTGACCCTCGGGAGGACCAAAGTCGACGAGCCTCATGAATATAAAATGAGTGGTAAACGCTTCTGCCATCTGCGATCCTGATATCCGGACGATCCGGACGTAAGGAGCATCATCCATAAATCTGCCATATGGATCACACCCCCTCTATCCCTGATTTCTGATCCACGGGTGCCTAATAATAACTAGCGTGCTCTCTCAGACATGGCTGACAGGTGGTCTCTCTTGCAGTCGTGAATGACAACGGGGTCTATCTTCCGGTATGAGGCTGAATTGCATGCACATAACTCCCGTAGTGCTGTATATCCCTTACTGATACGACTACAGCCCTCGCCCACCGAGACGAAGAGCTACTGGCAGAGGCCATCGTCTCGAAAAGCCAGCCGGAACCTCGTTGATGAAAATGAGCCCTTCTCAATATCGCGGGAGTCGTTTGATTCATATCGTCGTTCATTTGTAAGACTCGACTACCATCAACGAAGCGAGACACTGGTCCATCCATCGCAGTTCTCATGGCTAATCGCTGTACTCCATATAAAACCCCATCCAGGACATATCCGCTCGGTCTCCCGTGAGCCAGCATTCGGACATTGCTGCGTCTCGCACCTCACTGGACTCCCGCCTGTCCCGGACCACCTGTCCCCGTACATCAACAAACGGCAATTCCCTCGAACCCCCCACAGACAGCAACGGCGTGGACGACGTAGAAGATCCGTTCGAAGACGTCTCCCTAGCTGATGATTCCAAGCCGAAGAAACGAGGGCTGTTCTCTCGCTTTGGTGACTCGCCTGCGTCCCAGCAGACACCCGGAAAGCATAGCTTCCACTTCCCCGGTAGACGACGGGATCAAAGTGGGCAGGGCGCCGAGCTAGCAAGCATAGACCGGGCCAAATAGCTCACACACTAACCAGAGCCCAGGATCTTGTCTATAAATGCTGATTTGCTATGTTTGACCTTATTAATATTGTATGATTGGCGTTGATGAATGAGCCCATAGTTGGGCCGCTGGGGCTACTTAGGGGGTCACATTTCCTTCCGGCCTGCTACATATCTGCCTTTCCCAGCTGCCGAACTGCGCTCCCCCTTTACTGCTCTCCAGGCGTTCTGGCTTCTTCCTCCCTTTTTGTTTGCTTCTTCCTTTTCTTCTTTTCTTCTTTTCTTCTTTCTTCCTTTGCTGCATTTTTTTGGGAAAGTCGCAAAGATGGAGATGTACATATCACGTGAGACGCGATTGCTTAGTCATCTATCAAGTTCATGCAAACAGTGCAAACATGAAAAACTTCCCCAAAACTCAAAAATAATAAAAAAAAAAAAGTAGAAAAAAAAAAGTAAAAAAAAAAAAAAGAAGAAGAAGATATTATTGAGATTCACTTGAAGGAGCTCATTTTTTTGGAAGTGGTTTCTGCGGCTGGAATATACACGATGGCGGGGGTAAAGCGCAGGACCGATGCTACGGAGGCCTCCCTCAGCAAAAGGACCAAGTCGAAGTCGTCCGCGAAGCCGGTCGAAGTGAAGGGCAAGTCCAAGTCCAAGGCCGCAAAGGTGGTGGAGTTGGACAGCGATGAGGATATGCTAGATGACGACGACGACGACGATGATGATGATGAGGAGGAGGACGACTACGAGGACGGAGATGAAGTGGATGAAAAAATGGAGGAGGAGGAATTGAGCAATGAGTCTGAGAAAGACGCCGCAAAGGGCAACGGCAATGCCAATGGCAATGCAGAAAACAGTACGAAGCCATCCGCCCCCGATTTCTACAGTCTACAACTATTACAGATACTAATAACTGGCATGAACAGAAACAAGCACGTCTAGAGAGTCCCATGCAAAGCAAAAGGCTCTTGCACAAGAGCGCAAAGCCGCCCGGCCCAATGCCGATGCCATTGCGCGCACAAAGAAGATCTGGGAAAGACTACGGCGGAAGTCCCATGTGCCTCGCGAAGAGCGCAAGAAGCTGGTTGCCGAGCTATACGGCATTATAACAGGCCGAGTAAAGGACTTTGTTTTCAAGCACGACTCAGTCCGAGTTATCCAGACCGCGCTCAAGTATGCGAACCTGGAGCAGCGGAAGAACATTGCCGTCGAGCTGAAGGGCGACTACCGGAGTTTGGCAGAGAGCAAGTACGCAAAGTTCTTGCTTGGAAAGTTGCTTGTACATGGGGATGCTGAAATCCGGGACCTGATCATACCAGAGTTCTTCGGCCATGTGAAGAGGCTTATCCGGCATCCAGAGGCCTCGTGGATCTTGGACGATATCTACCGAACCGTGGCCACACCGGTGCAGAAGCACAAGCTGCTTCGAGAATGGTACGGGATGGAGTTTACGCTTATGAAAGACGAGATTAGCGATGAGACGCCGTCGCTGCCTGAAATCCTGGAGAAGAGCCCCGAGAAGCGTGCGCCCATCCTACAGCACCTCCATGGGATGATAAACCAGCTTATCCAAAAGAAGACCACGGGCTTCACCATGTTGCATGATGCAATGCTGCAGTACTTCCTCAGCACGAAGCCCGGCAGCGAGGAAGCAACCGAGTTCATCGAGCTGCTCAAGGGAGACGAAGAAGGGGACCTAGCAAAGAATCTGGCATTTACCAAGTCTGGTGCCAGGCTGATGTGTCTGGCGCTCGCGTACTCGAATGCCAAAGATCGTAAGCTGCTGCTGCGAATGTACCGTGATACAGTGAAGCTGATGTCTGGAGACGTCCACGGCCACACTGTGCTCCTGGTCGCGTACGAGGTTGTGGATGATACCAAGTTGACTCAGAAGCTGCTGCTGTCCGAACTGCTTACCCAGGACGACCTGGTGCCGCGGGCCAACGATCAGCTGGCTCGCATCCCCATACTCTATTCGTTTGCCGGCAAGAAGAACGGGTGGCTGATTACCGATACAGACCGCCAGATCCTCGATGAAGTGTGCGAGATACGATCACAGACATCCAAGAAGGATCCCGAGATCCGTCAACGAGAGCTCGTCAGCGCGGCCTCTCCGGCTCTGCTCGAATGCATTACCAACAACGCTGCTGCCCTGGCCGAGACCAGCTTTGGAGCCCGATTCATCACCGAGGTCCTTTTCGACAGCACCGGTGACAAAACAGCTGCTCTCGAGGCTGTGGCGGGCCTGGCAGAGGCAGAGGCAGCAGGAGATGTCCTCAAGTCTCCCAACGCGGGTCGAATGCTCAAGGCCCTCGTCCAGGGAGGGCGGTTCAACAATGCTACCAAGAAGGTAGAACCCGTCCAGCCTCCGCTCAACTTTGCATCCCTTCTCTACAAGCACATCAAGGACAACGTGCAGTCGTGGGCCACCGAGTGGAATCCCTTTGTCGTTGTTGCCCTGCTGGAGTCCGAAGAGTTTGACAAGCGAGACGAGCTGGCCGCTACCTTGAAGAAGAGCAAGAAGCGGCTAACGGAGCTGGCCAGCAAGCCCAAGGGAGACGGAGAGGAGAAACGAGACCCTGCCAGCAGCGCTGCAAAGCTGCTCCTTGATAAAATCGCCTGAAATAGGTAGTGAACAAACCAACTGCTGTCATGCCGTGTCCCAATATATAATAAAATATATGCCCCTGCTGTCATACATAATACATACATACCCTTGGGGGCCACCACCAAACAACACAGACAGCCTCTGCCTCCCTTTTTAACCTCGCCGGCGCTTCTCCGTATATTCTCTCTCTTTCTCTCTCCCTTTCCATCCATCCCCTGCCCGCCCCAGGCTGACCCAGGGGCACCCATACATACACTCGTGTGCGCCTCCACAAAAAGCAAAAAAGGGGCAAGGAAAAAGAAACAACACTGTAGAAATATTATTACGAAAAAATAATGGAGAAAGGAAATTAAAAGCACACACAAAACCGATCGAGAGAATCGCAGGGGAAGGCAAAAAGCGCACTCCGTAGACGTCATCGCCCTTTGTTATTCTTCTCTCGTCTCTCTCGTCCATTGGGGGGGGGAGGAGGAGGATGTTTGTCTGTAAATGTACGGAGTAGAGCAAGAGAGAGAGCCCAACGCCACCGCATGGAGAGCAGATATAGACAGTCAAACTAATAATAAATCGAATAGTCCACCAGGCCATGGAGCAAACTAAGCCCTACCTCTCCCTCTGTTGCTTCTTCTGCTGCTGCTGCCGCGATCTCCTCTGCGTCCTTTTCCCTGTCCTTAAGAACCAAGAGAACCGGATCTCCTGCCGCTGGTCCTTGCTATCCCGGCCGTCCCGTCCATTCACATCGTCGATATACGAGATCTCTCCTTTTTC
>NW_003315437.1:0-6379 GCF_000151505.1 Trichophyton verrucosum HKI 0517
TCGTCTTTCTTTCTTCTTCTTCTTCTTCTTCTTCTTCTTCTTCTCTTCCTCTTACTTCTTACTTCTTACTTCTTACTTCTTCTGCTTTTCGACTTCTTCCTCTTCTTCCTCTCGCCTTCTTCCTCTCTGGCCGTCGATCAGCTTACATAGCTCGTCGGCTGGTTTGCTCTTCTTCTTCTTCTTCTTCTTCTTCATCTTCTCTTCTTCTTTACTCTTCCTCTTCTTCTACTACTTCTCTTCTTCTACTTCTTAACCTACGCTTGATCGACTCTGACTTCCAACCTAGAGTCGAGTCCCCGAGTCCACAGCCAGAATCCAGAAGTCAAGCTAGACTCAAAGACTCAAGAGTCAAGCAAGGCCTCCTCCCTGTCTGACTTCGCCAACCTAGAGTCTGTTGCTCGCCGGCTTCCCTTAGGCTCGCCCGACGTTGCTCAAGCGCCGCCCTTTGACTCTCGTCCGGTGCGTGCGTGCCTTTGTGTTATTCCCAGCAACACCTCAACTTTACCACAACCACCACTACAACCACAACACCGCCGCCTCGACCTCTTCGACACCACAACAACACAACCACTACAAAACAACCACATCTTCCCACCACCACCACAAATAAATACCTCATCATGGGCAACGGCTCTGCGGCCGTCCTCGAGCCGACGTACACAGGCTACGTCGCCTCGACTCACGACGCCCTCATCCTCTTCGAAGCCTGCCTCACGGGCGTCCTCCACCACGTCCCCCGCCGCCCGCACGACCGCGAGCGCGCTCAGCTCGTCCGCTCGGGATCAGTCTTCATCTACGAGGAGAACGCCTCGGGCATCAAGCGCTGGACGGACGGCGTCACCTGGAGCCCCTCGCGCATCCTGGGCAACTTCCTCGTCTACCGCGAGCTCGACAAACCCTTTCCTCCCGGCGAGAAGAAGCGCGCCGTCAAGAAGGGCAGCAGGCGGCCGACCCAGTCTGCCAGAGCCGGCGAGCCATACCCGCGTCTGCAGGACAATGGAACCCCCGTCAACGGCAGTGTTGGCTCCGTCGCCAGCGTGACGGGCTCTGCCTACTCTCCCGGCGCCCCCTCGCCCGTCGCCGGCGCTGGGCCTGGAGGCGCTGGTGCTGGCGGGCCCGTCTCTGGCAACGGGACGGGCTTTGGCCCCGAGCGTGGCCAGCAGTCGGAGCTCGAACGCGCCCTCGTCGGCTCCCTCGTCGACTCCTACGGCTTCAAGGACTCCGGTCTCGTCAAGAAGACCATGAGCGTCACCGTCTCCGGCGTCACCCACCATCTCGTCTCCTACTACAGCGTCGACGATGTCATGCGCGGCGTCCTCAGCCCGCCCAGCATGGTCGAGTCCCTCAGGTATATCCGCCCTCGCCAGGAACTCACCACAAAGCAGAGCTTCCGTGCCCCCATCGAGGACCCGGACCAGCCCAGCCTCGACGACGGCGACCCTTCCCAGTCCCTCTACGCATACCGTCCCAATCCTGCTACCGCCGCAGCCATGGTGCCCCAGTACGGCATGCCCCAGAGCACAGGCTACTACGCCATGCCGCAACCCTACTCCTCTCACCACCACCAACAGCAGCAGCAACAACAACAACACCAACACCCTCATCATCATCAGCAGCAGCAGCAGCATCCTTCACAGCAGCAGCACCACCCGCAACAGTCTGCGCATCACCAGCACCCTCACCACCAGCCTCCTCCTCCACACCAGCAACATCCTTCCCAGCAGCCCCCACCGCCGTCCGTGCCCGGCTACGGGGTCGCGCCACCACAGCAGAACCCTTATCTGCAGCAGAGTCCCGCTGCCGCAACCTCAGATCTGCCCCCAAAGTCAGAGGAATACGCTTCCTACCGTGGACCCTCAGCTGCCGCCGCCTACCAGAATGCCGCTGCCGCCGCCGCCGCTGCTGCCTATCCTCCCTCCTCGGCCGCTGCCTCGGCCGCTCCTCACATCTACCGCACTCCAAGCATACCAACCAGGCCGGGACCCTCAGACATGCCGCCCACTTCTCTCGACCCGGCCGGATCTCCCAGCGCGGCCACAACTTACTCGCGCGCCAGCTTCAGCCTGCCCGGTTCCATAGACTCAAAGCCTCAGACCTCCCCTCCACAGCAGCAGGCCCCCAATCCTCAGCAGCAACAGTCCCAGCAGCAGCAGCAGCAACAGCAGCAGCAGCAACCACTCGACAGGTCACCATATGCATCCTCTTCCGCCAGACGCGAATCAGGGTACTACGACCAGGCTCAGGCGCAGGCGCAGGCTCAAGCTCAGGCCGCTCATCAGCGTCGAGCTTCCATCCAGGCTCCTCCACAGCAGCAGCAACCCCCTCAACCTCCACAGCAACCCTCTCAGCCATACTACTCGGGGACTGCCGCCACCGGCCAGACCTCCTACCAGGGGCCTCCTCCCATGTCCACCTGGGGAGCTACACACGGACAGGCCATATAACCTCTTTCCTTTCCTTTTCTTTTCTTTTCATTATTACTCGACGCTTTTTCTTATTCTTTCTTTCTTTTTTTTTCATATCGACATTGAAACAGTAACCCCACGCGAAAGGACGAAAGACTGCTTTTTTATCCATTTTCTTTTACGCTCACCAACCCATACTTTCTACACACTGACCCCAACTCAACTCTAAAATAAAGCAATAAAAGTTCTCTCTCTCTCTCCAAACGCCGAACGAATGAAGATCATCGAATGACCCCCCCGGAGTCGACCTCGACGCGCGACTCGACCTAATAGGAATGACGCTCATACACACATACTCTCTTACACACACACACAAACTACGAATTTCCAAAAGCAAAATGGAAAAATCGCCCAAAAAAATATATATTAAAAACGAAAAAAAAGAAGAAGAAAAGGAAAAAAAATATCCTCCCCCCCCTTCAGCATACAACAAACTAATCAGTTTCCCTCCCTATGGAAAATGGTGGTATTGCAATGGGGGAAAAACAGTTCTCTACTGCCTTGACTTGTCTGCATGTATGCACGTTTGCCTGCTTGTTCGCTCGCCCCTTGTCTTCTTTCTCTTCACACTTTATTGACTGAACTGACTTGACTTGATTGAACTGCACATACATACTGCACAAACTCAACTCACAAACGCAAATGATGAATGATTCGATTGTCCTCTCCTGTCCCTGTCTGTCCTGTTTTTCTTGTTTCTTTACTCCAAGTTGTCTGTCAGTTCTCTCTCTTCCCCTCCCCCCTGCCCATGCTCTGCCCAACCCCCCCAACCCCCCCTTGCCCTTCCCTTATCTGCCTTGTCTTTTCTGTCCTTCTGTCTTTCTTGTTGATCTTGGATTATCCCTTCCTTTCTGCTGTGTCTTCGAGTGGCTTATCTCGCTTTTCGACCCCCTTTCCCTTCTTTTTTATCACTGCTTTTCCCCTGTTGATGCACATTAACTGACCCCGTACGTACTTACTGCTTTACTTACTTATCCTTCCTATCAAATATTTACCTTTACTTCACTCACTCTCTCTCTCTCCTCTACTCTTAACACTAGGCTTGGCCTCGGCTGTACATCTTTTGATCGTAGTATATGTATATGTGTGGCGGACGGGACACGGCGGATGGACGGGTGGCAAGATAACTAAGAACACGGGGAGAGAGGAAGAAGAAATACCAGCACTACCCGCTACTATTTTCACCATCTATCACCATCCACCTACTCCTTTTACCGTGGATGGCCTCTACTTTTGACTTAACTGCCTTTACTTTCCTGCCCTGGCGGATCTTACGTTATCTCTCACCCTTACTCTCACCCCTTACCCTTAAACCTCCAAAGGCAACCTCCACGCTCCATAAACACAACCAAGCATTCCGGGGTACGGGTGCAAATGTGATGCTCGCTGTAGAGTAGTAGATGGCACGGAGATCAGCTCGATCCCTTTCCGCTTTCCCTCCCCTCGGTGGCGGTGGGATCATCCCTATTATGCCCACTCTATTAATGAACGCCCTTCTAAGTATAGCACTTGATAGACACAGACAGCTAGGGCCATGCATGTGAGGCAGGATAAAGCGAAAACGGGCCCATCTGCTACCTACCATCTTGTCCCGATCGATGTGCAGTGCTCCGTACATGTTATCGATTGTCGGTGGTCGAGGCCGGGTGACTTTAGAGAATATCTTCATGCTTGCTTTTTATGGCTGGAATTGAGTTTCGTCGTGAAGAACTGCTTGACTTTCTGCTTGAGTTACCTTTGATGCATGTCGGTATGTACGTATGTATGTATGTATGTATGTATGTAACTTCTGACGAACTGCCGGAGCGCACTTTATGCATCTCGAGTTCTCTCTTTGCGCTGCTTGGGGCTGTTCCTACTCTACTATCTCTACTATCATCTACACCATCTCCTATCATCTACTATCATCTACTATCGTCTTCTCTCTCATCTTCATCTTTTTTATATCAACTTTTCCATTTTCGCGGGGCAAAAGTTTAAATAAACGCTGACTCAGCTTAACCCCACTTACTAAGCAGTATTATATAATCTTCAGCTCGCGTGTCGCCGCGCTTGTCGCAGCCAATCAGAAGCTCAGCTGAGCGCCCTTCATCCCGGCTTTTTTTTTCTTTCTCCATCTTCTCTCTCTCTCTCCTTTTTCCGTCGTCTCTAACAAAAGTATCTCCAATCTTGCCAACATCGCGCTCTCTACGCTCAATAATACAGACGGCACATGCACGGTAGTTTCCAGTGTGATATAGCATGGCTCGCATATGATATGATATGATATCCAACTGACATCACACCCACCCCCCACGCACCTCGCCTAAACAGATCGCCAGGCCACCCATCTACAGGCAAGCAAGTACAAAATCAATAACCGAGCCATCCATAAAAGAGACTTTGGCTTTAATTAATTTAAAATCAATTTTTACTTGCTTTGCTTGCTTATTCACGCCCGGCGGCCATGGCGACAAGATACCCTTTGCCCATGCGGAACCCCTTTGCCTTGTTTTCGGCCGCGGTGACCACTCCTGCTCTCTCGGCCTCTGCTGCTTCTGTCTCGAGTATGAGCGTGAGGATGAGCGTGCGGGTGCGGGTACGGGTGCAGCTGCAGCCCGGTGGTGTCCTCGATGGCTTGGGCCAGAGCAGGTTTTGGTCGGGGCTGGCTGGACATGGACATGATGGGTTCCGACATGGTTGCACGGCATCGGAGGCGAGGATGCGATCTTGTGCTGGTGCTGGTGCTGCTGGTAATGCACAGCTGAAGCTGACAGGGAACGCCCGTAGCCTTACTACTGCCCCTATCTGTCGTTTGCATCTCGGTCTTCCTCGACTTCAGCGGTAGGGATACGCCATACCCCCCTTTTCCATCTCCCTCTGCATCTCCATCTCCATTCCCCCCCACCCCCTTTACTCTTCCCGTACCCCCTCCTTTCCCCCCTCCTACACTCATTTTGGCTCTGTTTCGTCTCGCTTTGCATTTGCATTTCCCTGTCTTGTCCTGTTACTGGTCGGCAGTGCTGGGCCTGCTGATTGATTGATACCCCATACCGCACCCACACCCACACCCACACTCCATACCACACACCATATGATACACCCCATACTGATAGATCAGGCAGTGCGTCTCCTTACTCGTTCGTGCCGCGGAGGTGGGTGCACCACCCCACCGCTGCTTCTGGGCAGAACACGGGAAACGAAAAGGAAAAGGAAAAGCCGTCTACCAAGGCTGTCGTGCATGAGAACATCTACACTATACCCAACATTCTCACTGCTTCACGCCTGGTAGCCGCCCCCGTCATCGGCTACTCCATTCTCACAGGCAGCCATACTCTGGCTCTCTCGCTCTTTGCCTATGCCGCCGTCACCGACCTGGTGGACGGCTACATCGCCAGAAGATGGAACCAGCAGACCGTCGTTGGAACCGTCATCGACCCCATGGCCGATAAGTTCCTGATGACTATCGGTGTTGTCTGTCTTGCCATGAAGGCTGCCATCCCGAGTACGTTTTCAACTCACTTTTTTTTTTTTTTTGCTCGAATATTATAAGTGTGTAGGATACTGGCTAACTAACGGTGATAAGTGTGGTTGGCTGGTCTTATACTTGCTCGCGACGTCGGGCTTGGGTTTGCAGCCATATACTACAGATGGATATCTCTGCCTCCGCCCAAGACCATGAAGCGATACTGGGACTTTTCTCTCCCTTCGGCTGAAGTCAAGCCCACGGAGGTGTCCAAGGTTAACACGGCGCTGCAGCTTGCTCTGCTGGGCTCTGCGATGGCCATGCCTGTGCTTCCCGAGGCCATGATGACGGCCTGGTACCTGCAGGAGGGCATGGTTGGGTTACAGTGAGTCTCGTCCCCTCTTGCTCTTGCATTCTATCTTCTACACTATATCCCCGGCATAAAACTACGCTGCGGCAAGGAACTAGT
>NW_003315438.1:0-76099 GCF_000151505.1 Trichophyton verrucosum HKI 0517
TAATATCATACCCTCTATTACATTACATGCTTCTACCTACATCTAATTCTCCCTGCCTTTACTTAGTGGGTATTTTCTTCAGCGGTGGTGATGGCTAAATGTATCCTGATCCTGGTAGAAGGAAGGCAAAAATGTTACCAAGGAACTAGGCTGTTGTATTCATCAATCATAAATATATCATTACACGTGCTTGATTATTCCCCTTCCGACATTTCACAGAATAGCTTTAGGAGGGAGTCTATCGTAGTCATTGCCTTATCTTTCCCTAAGACAGGAATATCATTGGTGTAAGCTGAACTTCCTGACAGCCCAATGTTTTGAACGGATGGTTTAAAAAACCGCCTCAAAGCAAATATAGAAGCACGGTACGTGGCATGATACATCTCTTTAAACCCCGTATCATCATTTCCGTCAGCTTCTGGCCGGGCAGGTTCTCCACCATTAAAACCATCCATATGGTTTGTTGTGTCCAGCTTTCCTATGTCGTCAAACGGAGGAAGATTCCCAGGGACAGAGACGCTCTGTGCACGGCTATCATTGGGTAGATTAGAGTCGCATTTTATAGCTGGATTGCCGGATTCTGGTATATCCCGTGTGGAAGAATGCAAGCTTTGAGTCGTTCTAGTATGTGTCCGACGGAAGCCATAGAAACGCATACAGGTGAGAATCGTACGGGTCAATAAAGCTTTGTTGGCAGCAGCGATGTCTTCGCAGGAGTCCGGGTGCGGGTTCTTTGGTTTCTGACCGGGCTCCAGATGGACGCTTGAGCCGTCTGTTTTCGAAGTGAGTAGCTCTTTATGGCTTGATGTGCTTAAGGCTTGAGAAGTTGATGACCCAGGGCGATGGAGTGAGGATCTCCTGGACCCTACACGCACATCTTTTGTAGTCGAAGCAGCACGCCTTCTGGAGATGCTGACATCATTCAGGCTTGAAGAAAAATCCGCACTATTCTCATTCTCTCGCTTTATCTTCACGTTAGAGGGAAGTTGAGGGAGTTGAGGAGTGGAAGACTTTTCTCTTCTGAGATAATCAGACATTGCTGCTGTTCCCTTCCTCCTAACATTTTTGTGATACTCCGTAGCCGCTTCGAATAAGGTTGCAACCCGCTTCCTCTTTGGGCTTGGGGAACGAAATATATTCTGCAAAAATTCACCACATGGCTCATTTTCCAGGGTTCCAGAAGTGTTGTACTTTGCGTTGTTTGGGGGAGTGGATAATGACCGGGCCTTAGCGAAGATGCTTGAACAAAGAGGAATGGCATATACCCTTAGCTGAATCGAGGGCTCCTCAGAAAATTGGCCTTCAACTGCTGATGAAGAGGGGTGTGGTGGTGATAGACGCTCATTTTGTGGGCTAGACCTTGATAAGGTCCCGAATATAAGGATGTCTGATATTTCTTGCGGCGCCGACTGGGTCTTCAGCTCTGGGGAGGGTATATGCTCATTGACGTGGACAAGAATGCCAACAGGACATTGCCGGGGAGAAGAGAACTCTTCATAACCATCCTCTGCTGTCTGATAAGTCCGCAACAATTTGTGTCTGATCCAATCTACTGTTGTGCAGTCCGAGCTATGG
Source organism: Trichophyton verrucosum HKI 0517 (assembly GCF_000151505.1). NCBI lineage: Eukaryota > Fungi > Ascomycota > Eurotiomycetes > Onygenales > Arthrodermataceae > Trichophyton > Trichophyton verrucosum. The sequence continues at coordinate 1,576 of NW_003315438.1, forward strand.
AGTTCCAGCGAGGGGCCAATAAAGCAGACAATTGGTATTCGATTTGGGTTGACATAGGCTCTCAAGGATAATTTCGCATTCCGGGATAAGCTACTGTGGCTGGTGGGATCTGGGTTAATTAATCGTATGCCTATATGGGTGCCATATCAGTAAACTGCCTTCTTGGGGGGGGGGGACTGGAGCACCCATCTGCCTACCCCTTAGAGACGCGCTTGAGTCGGAGTCAACATCAATGGCGCCAGACCACACCTCCATCTAACTGGCATGAACATATAACATGCAATATAAGAGCATGGAACTACTGCGTAAAAATAAAATATTCATCGAGGATAGACGGAAGTAAATAAATGTCTAATTAGTTTAACTACTGGGCCCCGGAGTTAATCGCGGCTTCTCAAGCGCGTAACTTGTTACTGCCACGTGACCATCCATGGATCCATGAATCCAAGCAACTTGATATTCGCAAGTCTGCTCTCCAACTTAGGGGAGAATTAGAAGTAATAAAATAAAAAGGGAGGAATATGCCATAAGAGATCAATGGGAAGAGTATATGGGAAAGGGCTAGTTATCATACAGTCAGATCAAAACATAAAACGCCGAATGTGATCATAAGCAAACAAAGAGATGAACTTTCAGCCCTGGGAGGGTATAAAGATGGATTCCGGGTCTAAACTCCGAGGGGATAGGCTCGGGGAATAGAAAGTATTCGATCGAAGCTGGAATTTTACCTGTCGGAAGAGACATGTATATACAGCCTCCGACCGAGGTTATTAATCTATGCTGAAGGGAAACAATCCGTAGGCAAGAAAGGCCAAGATATAACATCCGAGAAACTAGAATTCTTCCGTTTCCTGGAAGAACATCGAAAAGCTGATGATGGTTCCATATATTAATAGGCCACCCAAAATTGACATGATCATCGCCGGGACCTGGATTGAGCCGCTGTGAGCCAACACCGCAGGGAGAGCTAGTACCAATAGGATATTAATTAGCATATGAACAAGAGCAAGTGACGTATAAGATGGTTATGATGTATATGCTCGTTTGGGATATAATAGAAGCTGCACATACCGATTCCCATCACAACCAGGAAACCAGTGAACCACCGCCCAAAGTCCACCGCCCCGCTGTTGGAGCTCTCCATGAAATCATCCGAGCTTGCGCATCGGCTGCATATCCAGTTCGGTATTGGTGCAATGACATATGTCGCAACAACGAGGAGTGGTAGGTAGTTGTGCCATAGCGCCGCGGAGAGAATAACCAGCAGGAAGCCGATAGCAAGAACCTATAAGAGGTGGTTAGCCGGGCCCTGGTGACCAAACAAAGTAAGGGGAAATTTCTTCTGCGAGCTTACAAAGGAGAGAGCGATGATAGTCTTGAGGCCCGGCATCGTGACAGGCAGAGAGATAGATCGATCTGACGGAGAGGCTGACGCCTGGTTCGATGGTAGAGTACAGACGTCAAATGCAGACCAGGCAGTCGTATCACCGTCGCATCAAAAACAAACTGGCAAAATAGAGCTCGACAATAAGCTGATATACTGCTGTCTTGCGTTCGATCTTCCTCTTCCCTCGTCGTCCTGCTTTACCTGCGTCTTCCTGGTCTTCCTGCTGCTTCCTACGGCTTGAACTTGCGAATGACGATGCGAATTCTTACATAAGCAGCCCAACTGTCCGAAGCTCTGGCGCTAACCCTAAAAGGGCTGCGAGCTACCGCGTCCCTTCTGCCTTGAAGCAGCGGAAGAAGAAGACGGCCCATCATAAACACACCAGCAGGTCTTCCACAGGCAGTACCTCCTTCATCCCTCCGCAGCGGCTTGCTCGTCGATACTCGTTCTCTTACTGTCATTGCTACGCCACCGCAGCCATGTTTAGAAATAACTATGACAACGACTCCGTTACTTTGTGAGTTGGCACCGCCTGGAGTATCTAGAGAGTGAGATATGGTTGCTAATAACCAGAATAGTTCGCCCCAAGGCCGGATATTTCAGGTTGAATATGCACAGGAGGCTGTCAAGCAAGGCTCGGTGGTAGTCGGCATAGTCAGCAAGACACACGCTGTCCTGGCCGCTCTCAAGGTGGGATAGCAGCCGTCCACCCACTAGATTAGGCCGGTCATATCTAACAGTACAATCCCAAATAGCGAAATGCGGAGGAGCTATCGTCATACCAAAAGAAGGTCATTGCAGTTGATTCCCACATGGGAATTGCGATTGCTGGTCTCGCCTCTGATGCCCGTGTGCTATCGAACTTTATGAAACAACAATCCCTAGCTTCGAAGATGACATACGGCCGCCCTCTCCAAGTAGAACGTATCGTCAGTCGAATCGGAGACCGTGCCCAAACAAACACACAGGTTTATGGAAAGAGACCATATGGCGTCGGTTTACTGATTGCAGGTGTGGATGAGGCCGGGCCTCACCTCTTCGAATTCCAGCCCTCCGGCATGACGCAGGAGATGGTTGCCTGCGCAATTGGAGCTAGAAGCCAAATGGCTAGAACATACCTGGAGCGGAACTTGGATTCGTTTGCCGACTGTGGCCGTGAGGCTTTGATCAACCATGCGCTGAAGGCTCTGAAGGAGAGCTTGTCACAGGACCGAGAATTGACAATCGACAACACAACTGTGGGTGTTACTGGTATTCCAAGTGCGGCCACCAACGGAAAGATCGATACCTTTAAGCTATACGATGGACCAGACGTGACGGCCTTCCTTGAGAGTGCAAATGAAGAGACGGCATCGGGCGAGACCAAGCCGTCAGAGGAAATGGAGGTGGATTCGTGATGATAATGATCCCTTAGTCATGGTTATGTTCAACAACAGGAGATAATCCTCTGCTTTTTATTTGAAGCGCTTATTCATCTTACAATGAACCTCCGTGACAAATTCTCTTAATGCTGAAACGTTGCCTGCCAAACAATTCTACCTAAGTCTATAAATGACAATATTTAGTAGTTAACCCATCCAGATGGAACCATGCCAGATCCGAGATCATCTAACATTTAGTTATCCTTTCCGAATTCCACCTCCCAGGTTAGCCCAAAACGGCCCTGGCTTAGTTTGTAATTCCTCAGCGCGTCAAGAGCGTGCTCTACGTTCTTACATTCCACCAATATCTCCTTGTTCACAGTGCTCACAAAACCCTGCTCGACGCTCTTGTCAACCCACGCAAGAACGCCATCCCAGTAGTTATCGATGTTCAGGAGAACTATCCCCTTGTCGTGGATGCCCAGCTGATTCCATGTAGTCATCTCCATGGCCTCCTCGATCGTGCCGAATCCTCCGGGCAAAACCAGGAACCCGCTTCCAGGACCACCAGAGATAACTTCGCCGGCCATCATACGCTTGCGGGTATGCATGTCCGGTACGATGGTAGTCATACCATATTCCGGATTTACAAAGCTGCTCTTCCCTCCACACTCTGCAGTATTGACATTCGTAGATTCAGTCCTCTCTGGCAACTTGCCAGCACGCTTGTCGGTAGTAGCCAGTGGGGTCTGGTGGCCATTCTCAATCTTTACGAGAGCCGACGGGATAATGCCATGAACTGACTCGGGCCCTGAAAGTGAGACCAAGGTCCGAGCAACTTCTCCCATAAGACCAGCCGTGCCTCCTCCATAGACGAGTTTGACTCCTTCCCTGTGGAACAGCTCGGCGAGGGAGCGGGCTGCCTCGATGTGGGCGGGGGACTTCCCAGCAGCAGAACCGCAGCTATTAGTTACGTCAGTCAGCGGGGTTCCTACAGCTAAATACGTAGCATGGGTGTAGGAACAGGAGAAGGTAGGGGGGGATATATATACATACAAGACACAGACGACCGGTCGTGCTTGGTTCGAAGCCGCAGACATCTTGACGGTGGCGTGGTTTTGATAGGAAAGTTGAGGGTCCAGCATGGCAGGGCTGCCTCGCATAGTTAAAGTACTCCATAGTAGACGGTTAGTAATATGCTTACGTCGAGGGCCACCACAAAGAGTCGATCAAAGAATCTCATTTCTGACTATAATATGGTTTTAAGCGTGCCACTTATGACGGCGTTGCAACGGCAGCGTATTCACCAGTATGCAGGCGGTTAACTATAAAAGGGTGCTTGCTTTATCTCGGATTCTCAAGAGTAATTGCAAGAGAGGTAGGTCCCAGTGGGCTCCAGGGAAGCCAGTAAACCCAGAGCTAGGAAAGTAACTTTTGACTCCGCTATTTTGGCTATTGAGAGCTGTAAGGGTTCCTCTGCCAGAGGGGCGGAGCTTTAAAGTGCTTCACATCGTGTTGGTGATAGCCCTCTTTTTACCTTTCCCTATTGAAGGTTGATTGGAGTCAGTCACACCTCCAAGTGCAGGTGAGGCGCTAGGTGTATCTGGTCCTCCTGGTTTTGGCACTGGAGTCCCCGATGGTGATCGCACAATGGACTTGGTTGTTCCGACACTGCCAGAAGGGTTCTCAGTGCCGGGAACTGCCAATGTATTTGCGGCATTCTTTGAGATGATGAAGGACCCTGGTTCACCGACCAAAGGCATCTCATCCATATACTCGTCACCATAACGGGAGAGGAGATTGAGCGCATCTGCAAGAGTTCTCATATCCTGACTTGCCGCTGCGCCTAGCTTGGAAGGCGGCGACACTGCGCCGGGTGTTGTATTTTGGGTACCGGGTACAGGAGTGGCTTCTTTTCCAGCTTGTGCGGATTGGGTAGCAGTCGTTTGGCTTGCCTCTGTGTGCTTCTGAATTGGGGGAGTGTACGTATGGCCGTGAGATGGCGTAAAAAGCAGCTGTTTCGATGCGACAGGGAGTACCTTGGTGAGAGACGTGACAGTAGATAGCTAAGCGTAACGTTAGTCAGTAAAACGGCCGGTTGTCGCTGTTGTGGGTTGGGGTATTACCATTCGGCGTCCAACCACACTCATCAATGACGGTGCCATATAAACAGAATCTCCTACAACAAAGTAGGTAGCCAGTATCTGGACCTCCTCCTGCATACCCGGCTGCCGGCGCCTATTTTGCTTCCTAATAACCCATATGTTCGATGGTTCTTGTGGAGCATTTCCAGCCGCTACAGCAGCAGCAGCTTCCTGTATAGGATCCTGAGCTACTACAAATTCCAGGCCTTGCATATTCTTTAACCTCCCTTCAAATGCTTCCCGAGTCTCGATGAATTGACGAAAATTCTCATTGTGCATCGCTTGCAATGTCAAAGTCGCATTATTCGATGTGGAATCGAAAAAAGGCGATTCTGCAAAGTAGAACAAAACTACGATACCAGAAGCACGCCATTAGTTTTGATTCAATTTGACAGTAAAGCAGAGTAATAGATTCATGCGCGATCTCACTATTATTGGAGTGGAGGAAGCCGCCCATTAACTGGACGTGTTGGGGAGACCGCCATGTTATCTCTTCCAAAACAACATCAGTCGAGCTCTCCATGATGGCGACGTCGATGAGGGCCAAGCCTCATTCATCATTTGTTACCCCGCCAGAACAGAGGCCAGAACAGAGAGCTAAAGACCCAGGCGGAGGAACACTGCTGCTTTGTCGATCGCGAGTTGGACCTGGAGGTTTTGAGACTCAACTTGACCACGGCTTCTGTGTTTGCACTGTTTGCAACAGACTAGTCAAAGTACGAAACTAAGTTAACTAAGTAAATGGCCATGACGTCACGCCCTCTCGAGATATAAATTGACATACGCCAAAGGAAAGCCTAGAGGGAGCAAGCTTGCTTGCCAGGGGCACATAATAATAATAGTAATGCAGTGAATTAAAATTATTGAATGGAGCAAATTAAAGCCTGGCGAGTGGAGCCATAGCGATTATTTCTCCAGGTAGTTTAGTTACCCCGGACCTTCTTCCAAATTACCTATTCCGTTCCGTCCTGTTCGTCCATGTGGCCGTTAATAAAATAAAAAAAAAGTAGTAGTGTCAGGGAATTGAAGAAAAGAAAAAAAGTAGAAATAAAATGAATAAAGGAATGGTGGGGGAGTGTTAGACTGGCATGGCCAGCACTGAGAAGTGGTTTAAATAGGGGCATATCTCTGCAGCTTATCGACTTCGTCAAGGCAAGTCATTGCAGCAATCCAAGGGAAGCTGAGGAGTTTGTCTTGGTGTGCATGCGTGCTTCTAACACCTGGCTTCTGTCCGGAGCCTTTTCCGTCTATGGCCACCCAAAAACAGGCAATCGAGCGCTCGAGGGCTTCTGTTCCCCCTGATTCCGTGCCTCTGATCATAGAAATCGTGAACTCAACGAGTCGGTTGTATTCTATGACAAAATGTGACAAAATGTTAGGGTATATGATTCTTTTTCCTTCTTCCCATTTTTAAAAACCTCATGGGGGTCCATTTCACTCACCATCCCGCATTTCTTTTGCATTATCCTTGTCTCTCCGACGTTGCTTATGTCCGTGGCCAAGAATAGTACCGACAAACAGTTCATATTCTGAGATAGAACTCTTCAAGGGCGTGGCTGAGTATTTACGCATTAATTCGCGAAGCTCATCCTCATAACTAATAATTCCCAGTGCGTCAGCCCGATAAATATCCATAAACATATCAAGAAAGAACGAGGTGAATGGTGGCTCATACATATCCCTGGTATCATAGAATATCCCCTTGAGATGAGTCCAAAGAAAGCCATCCACCTCTGACAGCACATAGTTCCAGATTGAGCGAAGAACGTTTGTATTGGTATTGATATCAACAGCCCCTGCATCCCGTAGCTGACAAAGGAAGCTTCGCTCGTCGATAGAACGATAGAGTCGACCTAGAATATTATTACTCTTGTAGTATCGAATTCTCCTATGGTCACTATCGTCTTCGTCTTCGTCATCATCATCCTGCATGGTTGATTTTTTTTCACCAATAATACTTTCAATGCTATCTGCAACACGGAATCTGGGACTTGGGGCCATGAAATCTGGCCGGACTCGCGGGGCTCTGGGGATGCTGAAGACATTGACCTGGAAATGTATGAGAATTACTGTTAATAATGGGAGAAGAGTCGGACAATAAACGTACCGGTATCCCGCTCTTTGAGTAGTCTACCGCAACGGAATGTAAATGAGCGAGCTTCAAGCATGCTTGGTCCAAAGTGCCGAACTCCGACTGGTCCGCAATTGTTTGGTGTGTAGTTGCAATGCGGCCTAATTGATCCTGCTGCATAAAAGTAACAAAGAAGTCAATGATATCTTCAGTTTCGACCTTCCTGTCTAGCTCTTTGGCTTCAACTCGAGGATAGTCGGCAGGTGGAATAGTCTTTCGAGGAACTAGCCGGGTATCATAGATAATATTGTAGAGATCGCCATCAAGATCTCCACCACTTAGCATACTTGGAAGATCACGATCACCATGTTGACTGAAGGCAACACAATTATGTAGCTTGCGAAGAGGTGAGTTTGCTGGGACGTCTACTGCATTGACAACCTGGATATCTCCTGGATGCAGAGCTGGTGACCGTGTGATGACAACATTATCACGAACGAGAATCTCACGTCGACCGTCTCCCCCTAGATAAGCGCAATAAATTTCGTTTTCCTTTAAATAGCCAGTTTCATCCATAATTCCGTAAAGTGTGACGGCATTGGGAACGCGGATTCTTGCACGATATTTTAGGTCGCGAAGCCTTAACAATGTAGTGAGCTCCATTACTCGCTTCAGGAAAGGGTCTTGGGTATACCGTATTCCCAATCCCTTGAGAACTAAGAACAACCATGGTAGCCGAAGTGACTTGGGTACAGGTGAGTCCTCGAGGAATTTGGCAGCTCGTTCTGTGGAATTGAAGGTTGAATAAAGAAAGTTTATCTCGTCCTGTTGTAATTGGTGGAAAGCTTCAAATGGAACCTCTAAGTCTTCCAAAATTTTTATAATCTGGTTGTTCAAGTAAAATGGTAATGCTCTGATTCCGGCCCCACAGATCTCAATGTTGTATAGATCATCTGTGGGAAACTTGACCATTGACTCTCGAAGCATCAAGAATTCGCCTTTTCTCCTGGTATCCAGAGACACCATCCCTTTGGCTCCTTGAATATAAATAAAAATTAGCACACATCACACTAAATTACCAAGAGATATATATGCTATATGTAGTAGGAATTTGGTTTCGTGGGGCGTGTAAGATAGTTGACTAACCTGCAATTCGGATCTGGAAAACTGTCGGTTTCACCTTCTCTCGGAGCGCATATTCATTCCAGATCCTGTACATTAGATCGCGAGATATAACTCCGACCCCATCACTGAAGATACGGTCATTTCTCTTGACGTCTGGTGCTCTCATCCAGACTACCTCCTTAGAGACAGATATGGAGGTAAGAGTATCAGAGAATGCTTGGCCAATCCTAGCTGCTTGCTTGGAAGGAGAACGTATATGGTCAAAGTAGCCGATATTGCCGATGATTGTCCTAGCATTGAGATAGTCACCGTTTGCTGTAGTGAAAGGGGCAGCAAACCAGCAGGTCTGGGCTCGCAGGGAAGAGTGAGAAAACCCAAGAAATTCGAACTCACGGCCTGCAATTTCAATACCTCGCTTCATAACTCCGGCAAATCTTTGATGGAAAATTTGTTCCAGATTTGCACTTGGATCAAAGAATACAGGGTCACCTGTCTCGTCAAGAAACTCGACACGAATGAAGTAGTCAATGTTGTCTAAATATTTGCGTAAAATTCGGTTCTTCGTTTCTGCGTATGGACCGGAAAGATAGATTCCGGCAGGAGTAACCGTTGCCCGATGCACCAAAACGTTTTTCTCATGCATAAGATTGATGTCCCATTCAGTTCTTGCTTTTAAGATGGTATCTAGACTTTTCTCCAAGGTCTCGGTAAGTGCTTCAATACTAGCATCAGAGGCCAATACACCAGGTGACGGGTAAACTGAATTTCCGTCTATCCGCATAAGTGCCTGGGCAACAATATCAGAGGAATGTTGTTGATGTAGCCGGTGGACGGTTGGGAGAAGTAGCGAGGCTTGGTCCAGCGAAAGCTCTCCATTCCAAACGAGTTTCAGCAGCTGGAATTTGACACGGTAGTCAAATGGCATACGCACCAGATAGGCCCCAAATTCCCTGTCTAAAAGTTTGTAGGGCCGTCGAGGACAAACGCACATATCATTCCATGTGCTCATCTTGGGGACGTTGCGGTCATGGGCTAAGTTGCGCACCACACCAGTATCTCGAGGGTCCTGGAGGGCGAACCTATATGTAAAACATCTTGCGGAAATCTTTTCATGACCGGACGTTATATACCCGACTCTTCTCTTTGGTGGTGGAGGCCGCCCTTTTGTCTGGAGCAACGCTGCCATTTGCACTTTCATTTGCTCTATTGGATCAGAGATATAGAACCTTGGGGCGACCTCCGTGGTGATTGTAACAGATGGCTTCGCATAAGCCCCCACGTAAATATCGTCAGCCACATTCCAGTAGGGTATTTCCATGCTGGTTTTTACCATGGACCGAATATCTGTAAAGAGAGCTTCGAACGCAGTCTTCCCAATGTGGATGACTCCTGGGCATGGAAATCGAAAGTATTCAACAAAGACTGGCTGATTTGCACGGTAGTCCCATGACCCACAGGACATCATAGTGACCTTAAAATGCCTGACTCGGTCGATCTTCCCTGCAATCGATCTTGGAGCGGGAGCAAAGCGCGCGTTCAGTCGCTCCTCTTCTTCCTCACAAAGCGATTGTAGAAGTTGTTTATGGGGTATGTTGGTGCTCTTGCTCACATAAACAGGCATCCCATATAGCTTTAGAGTAGCCGGGGTGCGAGATGGCCTGCCAGGCCCTCGTACGGGTTTCATGCGTGATTCATATGTGTCGAGGAAGTGCTGGCCTTTCCTAACATCAGCAACAGTGATTCTACTATTTTTCCGGCCCACCTTTTGGAAGTCGAAGACATGAATTTGGAAATGCTCTAAGATGGGTTTTAGCTCCTTTATCAGGTGTTTCTCTTGCACCTGCTCTGGAAGGTTGCGACAGAAGATCTCCATCTCTACAACACATAGATGGAGCAGCAAGCCGGTGTGACCGCCCTTAACAAAAGAGTTCCCTGAGTGGTATTAGAGGACAGAGGGGAAGAAGATAGGACGCGAGCCTATAGACACTGGAAAAGGCAAAGTAGTAGGTAGAATCAAAGGAGTGTTCAAACCCAGGGGCAGGGCCGCTCTGGACTGGTCCGGGCCTGTAGCAGAAAGGCCACCAGAGCGTAGGGAGCGTCTTCCTCACTCTTCTATGCCTACTAAAGAATGTATTATTATGAGATAGTTGTCCAAACTAGCACTCTTTCTCTGGATAGCTGTTCTGGAGAGCTAGATGCCAGCATTCATGTTGACATGGCCAGAGATATTATGGCTCTTAAGATAGCAGAGATAAGTATGAGATGAAACACAAGTGGCAAGAAGAAAAGAGTGTAAGAGAGGGAGATAGACGAGCCAGTGAGGCAGGGAAAAGTGAGCAGAAACGAGTGAATGCTGTTGTTGTTTTTCTTTTTGCTCTCTTTCCTCCCCTTTGTCCTGCAGGCAGAAGAGTTGACGTCGCGAGGCCAAATTTGATGGTGAGGTCGTTTCCAGGGCGGCCTCGGCTGGAAGGTTCCGCGGCTCCACCAAAACTCAATGCCCAACGCCGCAGGCACCGATGAAACGGCTCACAGTCGAAAGCCGTCAAGCAGCTAGCTAGCTAGGTAGATGTTACGGACGAAGGATACAAAAAGACGGCCTTATGCAGATAGATGTTTTGTCTTAACTCGTGCTATCATGGTGATGTTTGCGATAATCCTTATTAGCGCCAGAATCGCCTATTCCTAGTTAACTGCTCCTCCAAAGCCGCATCAAATAACTACATGTTTGCGTCCCCCTTGCGCCCCCCAACAGCTATCTTGACCATTCAAGTAACTAGCATTTTGTCCCCTGAGCGTGCTTGTGGAAGCGTTTGCAGATGTTGCCTGGTCCTCCTTCAGCTGGGCTTGGCCGCCCGGTACGTTGCATGTCGGCAACTGCAGACAGAATGTCGACGAGGAACAATTTCGGGTACTTGCTGGATGCAGATTTGTAAAAGTAGCCATTGATGGCGTAGGATGCATATAAGTCGACCAGCAGAGTCTTGAAGCCGGAACACCCTTTCGATTCCTCATAAGTAAACCGGACTGTCTCCGCGTTGGGCAGGATGATACTGTCGTTACATTTCCCGCGCGCTCTCTCTATGACTTCGTCGATAACGGCGTTTTGGAAGTCGTTGTCTCCAAATTTCTTTCCGATGATGTAGGCTTTGGCCAAGGTTATTGATTCTTTTCTCGTCTGCTGCTCAGAATCGGCACAGGGGATGACGCGTCGGTATATCCAGTTGATATAGCACTGCAGAGCCTCGGTGTACTCGTCTGGTATTCTCAATGTGTACATATTCCCTCTGGCCTCCTTCTGCTCCCTCAACGAGTGTAGTAAGGTTGAGGATTCCTTTATCAAACTCTCATGGATATGAAATGAACTCTCTCCGGCACGGATACTGATTATTTCTCCGCCAAACCTATACGAGTGGGTTAGCAGTGTTATCTTGACGCGTTGTTCAAACCAATGGGATGATAGTAGTACTCAGCCATTTGACTTCTTGATCACTCGGATAAGCCTGGTCCAACATATGCTGTTTGAGACAGTATGTTTTTTTTAGTCAGTCCTGTGGGTTTCTTGGTGATAAAAGGAAGCTACTGTTAAGTGGCTGAAGAATACTAACTAGTTAATGCTAAAGGGGGGAGGTTGGCAAAAGTACAATAAACAAAATGGAAAAAAACCCACTTAGGTGTATAACATGAATAAAATAAGAGATAAATAAGCTGGAAGCATTTGGTATTTGTCTTTAGCAATAAAGGGAAAAGACATGGTGCTATTTCTAGATAGAGGGATTCTATCTCATAGTCATTAGCCTCTTTTATTCTATATGCTAAATAGGTTGGGATAATGGAATGGTATATACAAAACCCATCGCTCTATTAATTATGGCCAGTTTTAAGTGAATCACAATAGAAACTGCTCCTCCGGGGATGGATGATGGATTGGAAGACTTCTTTATCGTATCCAAAAAAAAAAAAAAAAAAGGCGGTATTTTCAGGTATACGCCCGTTCAAAGCGAGCGTTCAATGAGCAATCTCAGACTTTACCTACTCCGAGCAGTGGGTCGGTGGCACTCAAGGGGTATTAATGGTATGTCAAGCCATGAGATTGCAGGTATAAAATAATATAGCATGATATATATGTTCTAGACGAAGCTAGCCGGTGAGTCGGTTATCATATCACTGAATATATCTTCCGGGAATGTGGATTCTGAAAAAGCGACAACGAGCTGCCTCCACATCTAGCTCAAGACTTTGAATTGCGTGATGCTTAAAACGAGGCCTGAGATATACGGTGAGCCATAAAATAAAAAAAAGCTAGCTATACTTGGAGAATAATGCAGGTAAGTAGAATCACCAGTGCATTCTTCAACTCCAAACCTCCGCTGCTCCGCAGGCTCCAACCTCGATGGTTAACTGACATCCGCGCCACTCGTTAATCTGAAGGGTTTCCTCGGAAGGGGTGCAAGAGTATTATGGTTGTCGCCCTCGCCAACAAACCTTGATTCAGGCCGTTTCTTCCGTTGTGACCTGCAGGCGGGACTAACTGGAAGTTACTTAGTTAATGCCTTCATTTGGCCAGGGTAACAGGATAACTAAAAGTTGAGAAAGCCCTCGAGACCCCGGCGGCTCCACGGACGCAACTGGAACAATCGGGACAAAGCGTTAGCTAATGGTAAGACCACTTGAAGGCAAGTCAGCCAGGATCGCTCATCCGGAAGATAAGCAGGAGGCCATCTTCAGCATGCTCATATCAGATAATGCGCAACATCACGAAATGCACGATTAAGGGCAAGGAATATTCTCCGCACTGGCAGCGTCAATCACGATATCCCCAGTTGTTTCTCGGCCATATGTACTTATTTGCCCCAGCGGGGTTTCTCTGATCCCGGTCCTTAGTTATCAGGAGCAAATTAAACTAACGAGCTGCTCTCTTGCAAGGTGGAAAGACTTTCTCCGCATCCCGTACTCCGTACCCTGGACTGCGTATGCGGGAGCGAAATTATGGACGCCAAGGTAGTTAGAGACGTAGGCGAAGGAACTCCGGAGAAATGAGTTTTGCCCTTGGCCGGCCTCCAAAGCAAGCACAGGCAAAGCAGAACACCGGTGGAGAGACGAAAGAAAGGCCATCGAAAGAAAAAGCCATCGGGCATGAAATAAGAACACGACGAGCTTGACTTGCGTCTTCGCCTCGGCTAGCATGTTTGGCGAGTTCGTTAACTAGTTAAGCGTTTCACGTGCCAGGCACAGATGGAGGTTATTTCGACCTCCGACATCAATAATGCGAGCCAGCAACAACAACAACAGCAGCAACAACAGCAACAACCACTTTGATCGACCTGACCGCGAACCCGACTGTGATCACACCTTCGCTCTCGTTTGCCAGCTGCGTTGGGTTGTGTGCATCTTACGGTTGAGACATTGGGGGGAGCGAAGGGTGGAGAAACACGAGCTTGTATATTGCTTGTTGGTACCAAGCTCTTATTGGCGGCCGGAAACAATGCTTGACCAATCTCGCGAGCTTACGAGAGCAATGCAACTGTGACAGGGAGGGCCTTGGTCCGTATGACTATACTTATCTTCCATCCTGGACCCTCTTTTGCTCCTCTACGGTCCCATGCAAACGCATCGCTCACCTGCGGAGCGCGGCACAGAACCTTTCAGGGCCTTCAAGATGCATGTCACAAACGGAGAAAAGGGCGCTATTTTGTTTCTTTCTCGGGTCGCGGAAGGCTGCAGATAGTTATGTAGCTGCTTTGTGTTGCCTGATGATCTATCTGCCAAAAAAAGGGGGAATGGTGCACGGATTGCCAAACTAGCGGTTTTCAGCCAGGCTGTTCCAATGACCCTCTTTCCCCAAGATTTGCCATGGTGCCGATCATCCCTCCAGCTCTGGGGATTTGCCTGTCCTCCCCTGGCGATGGGATACGCTGATCCCATTGATTGGTTTGGCACTGAGGCACTTCTCAAGGAAAGGATGGCACTGCCTAATCCTTGCCCGAAGGACAGAGTTCCTTTAAAGGGGACAGGAGACCCTCTTTTTGTGCTATTATTTAGTTGACAGTTTTTTTTTGATCCCGTCAAGGGGTGGTCTCTCCGACGTCAACTCCCTTGCTAACTTACTTAACGAGAAAGTAATATTACGCTTCTGCTCGAGTCCGAGGACCCGCAACAAGCCCGGGGAAATAATATCAGTACATGCATTGCAAGGATTCTGACTTCATGCACGTCGTGTTACTTCCTGGACCTTACGAAAGAACAGCATTCTAGAACAGAAGCTCTTCTCCAGCCGAACTCGCCATCTCGTAAGCCAGCGGGCAGCTGCGGGAAATTGCTGCTCAACTGGTGCATATATAACACTCTCCTGTCCCTTCCGCAATTCCCCTCAAAAGAGTGACAGCCACAGCCGGAGAAGTCATCGTCAACAGGACTGCCTTCAATTGCCCTCCCCAACCATGGTTTCCTTCACCCTTCGGGCCATTGGCGCCTGTCTCATCGGCCTGCCAGCCTTGATCACTGCTGCTCCCACCTCTCATGTCTCTAATGGTTTCCATGTGGTCGAACAGCTCAATGGAGTTCCTCAGGGATGGGTTCAGGAAGGCTCCCCAGCTCCATCAACGCAGATGAAATTCAAGCTTGCACTCGTGCAAGGGCAAGACCGCTGAATTCGAGCAGCGGGTTATGGATATCTCTAACCCCAAACATGCTGATTATGGCAAATTCATGAGCCGCGAGGAGCTTGATGCCTTCCTACAGCCTTCTTCCCAAGTGAAGGATTCTGTCTTTAACTGGCTCGCTTCCGAGGGTATCTCTAAGCGTTCTGTCAAGTCCAACACGGACTGGCTCACCTTCACCACCAGCATCGCTACAGCCGAGAAGCTGTTCAATACCCGCTTCTACACATTCAAGAACACCGCCGACGGCAGCCAGATTATCCGCACTCTAAAGTATTCCGTTGCTGCATCCGCTGCTCCATATGTTCAAATGGTCCAGCCAACCACCAAATTCAGTGCCCCTCGCCCTGAGTTGAGCAGCGTCTTCACTTCTGACCTTGAAATGACCTCTTCTGCGAATGTTGACTGCAATGTCACTATCACCCCCGACTGCATTCGAGAACTTTACAAGATGGGTAACACTTTTGCTACGAAGGACCCCCGCAACAGACTTGGAATCTCCGGATACCTTGAGCAATATGCTCGACTTGACGATTTCAGCACCTTCATTGACATGTTCGTTCCCTCTTTGAAGGGAACTACGTTCGATTTCAAGTCCATTGATGGTGCAAAGAATGAACAAAACTCTAGCCTCGACAGTGTTGAAGCCAGTCTCGATGTTGACTATGCCATTGGCTTGTCCGGAGCTCTCTCCACCTACTACGGTACCGCAGGACGAGGAAAGCTCATTCCAGATCTCGACCAGCCCAACATCACTGAAAACAACAACGAGCCTTACATTGAGCAGCTGTTCTATCTTCTTGACCTCCCTGATTCTGAACTCCCAGCCGTTTTGTCCACTTCTTATGGCGAGAATGAGCAAAGTGTTCCCCCGACTTACTCTTCCGTTGTCTGCAGCCTGTTTGGCCGTCTCGGTGCCCGAGGTGTTTCCGTCATCTTCAGCAGTGGTGACACCGGTGTTGGCAGTGCATGCCAGAGCAACGATGGAAAGAACACCACCAAGTTCAACCCAATCTTCCCAGCTGCCTGCCCCTTCGTCACTTCTGTTGGAGGCACCCGCCAGATTAACCCCGAAGTTGCCATTCACTTCTCATCCGGTGGTTTCTCTGAGCGTTTTGCTCGCCCATGGTACCAAGAGCTCGATGTTAGGTATTACCTTGGACATGAACTTGAAAAAGGAAAGTGGGACGGCCTGTACAACCCTCATGGACGTGGTTTCCCTGATGTCGCTGCCCAGTCCTATAAGTTCGCCACCCGTGACCATGGAAAGACTATTGGTGTCTCAGGAACTAGGTGAGTCTTGCCCCGTGCCGAGAACTCAGTTACTTTAGGTACTTTGAATGACCCTTGTGGCTAACCTTAACTTTCAGTGCTTCTGCTCCCCTCTTCGCTGGTGTAGTCTCGATCCTCAACTCCATACGTCTCGCTCACAATAAACCAAGAATGGGATTCTTGAACCCATGGCTCTACACCATCGGTCGAAGCGGGTTTACCGACATCGTTCACGGTGGCTCCGATGGCTGTACCGGAACTGATATGTACAGCCACCTCCCTACCCCCTATGTCCCCGGTGCCAGCTGGAATGCCACCAAGGGATGGGACCCAGTTACCGGATTGGGAACTCCAAACTTCGAGAAACTCTCCAAATTGGTTCTCATTTAAGGTCGGTTGCAATGGGGACAGCTACCACGTATATGCCATATCGCTTGAGACTTAGACATTTGGTATATACGCGAAACATAGACAAACCCATATAGACATCTTCTATGAAACAAGCATATTCTTATGATCAAAGGAATATATATCCCTTCCTATAATCTACCATTAGCTTATTTAATAATAATAGTAATTTACAAGAGGTTAATTAAATTTCCCTGGACGAAGCTGGTACCCTGCCACTGTAACGGTTTGTAACGGTGCGATGATTTGTGGAATACCCGCATTTCTCAGGAAAATCCAACGGCGTAATTGCGGAGAACTTTCTGTTTATCCCAGGATAGAAGGATGGTCCACAACCGTGGCTGATATCTGTCGGTGAGGATCTTGCTATTTATTTTGCCGCAAGTATTTGAATGCATTTATCAAAGTATTGGGTAACGAGACTCTCACTATATTAACAGCCACGAAATTAGCGTTTCAATTCGGTTATAGAAATAGGGGTAGCCAAAACTTACGTATAAAAGCCATGTTCCGCCCCATGATCGGATACAAGGTTGTGTGCAAGTTCGTGGCATAAAATCACGAACCAGTACACTAACCCTTCCCTCCTTTCGCCCCGAGCAACTTTTTCAAGGTGCAAGCGTTCAAAATAGGCGAAATTGCAGAACAAACTGCCACCAGAGTTAAAAGCAATCGTTTTCCCACTGGTATCGTAGAATATGCTGAGAGTTTCTAGGCGAAGCCCAAAGATCTTTGCACAATCTGTAAGTATTTTGCTAAACAACTCAACGTTAGAGTGGTTAGCACGAATGAACGCTTCCGGATCCCTGGGTTCCTTTCCAATAAATATCTTGATACCTCCCAGCAAACAGAAGAACTTGAGATCTTGCGCAGGACGTTCATCACAATATGTTTTCTTCTCTTCGATTTCCTTTTGTTGTCCCTGACTGCGTAGTTCATTTGATGTAAATGGCTGTGAAGCATTGATCGCGGATTGCAATTGCGACTGTAATGCCCCTGGGGAGGTAGTAACAGTTTGGAGAGAATCCTTTTTCTCCTCTTCTCGGGTTGTGAGTCTGTCGGACAGATGCTTTTTCAAGTTACTTTGAGGGAAATCGAAGGGCAGGCCAAATCTCTTTGTTAAATCGGAAAAGAGACCACCTGGAGGTTGGTTTTCATTTGGCCGCGAAATGGGAGGCGGAGATGAATGTCTAGTCAAGCTGTTTGTAGGAGAATCCGGGAAAATACCAGGCATGGCTGCTTCATGCTGTTGCTGAACTGCAAGCCGCTGCGATTCTTGAAGCTCTTCCGTTCTTTTCTTTTCCATCTCTTGCATTTCTCGTGCCTGCTGCATCTCCTTTTCAAGCTGGCTTTGTCGCTGTTGCTCTGCAATTCTTGCTTCAGCTGCTTTCTGACGGAGAATTCTTTCGACATTGTACCCTCTTGCCCGTAATTCCAGGAGATCTGTCTTCAACAACATCTCTAATGTAAGTGTAGAGTGAAGCTTCGGCCTCGATAATATAATGCTTACGAGAGCTTGACTGATCTGATATAGATCAAGCTTGCCCTCTGCAATTGACAAAACAACGCTGCTTAGCTTATGTGTCATTACAGCACTGCGGTCTTCTACGTGGGACATTCCCCAGCCACGGAGAGAGCGTCGCAGCTTAATGCTACGCACTGTCTGAACACTTAGGTTCTTCTCTAACCATCGAGTATCACGGCGTATCGTGTTACTCGGAAGGTCATGCAAGAAGAGCCTAGACCTCTCGTATATGAGCTTTTGTAGTTTCCATGCACTGCGCTGGTCAGAACTAAGTTGGCCACATTGAGCTGTCTCATCAACCAAACTGCTCAAATTGGAAGATCCAAGAGTGGAATACATATCTTCGAGTAATTCTTCCTGTGGGGCTGCGAGCAATTTCTCCTTGAAGAGGCTAAAGCTGGAATAGTCATCAACGATAACTGCGTCCGTGGCACTTGTTAAATGCCACTCCTTAATTGCCTGTTCCTCTTCTTCATCATCACTAGATTCTCCCGTATCTAGAAGTGACTTCTTGGTGTCTGAACTTCGAGGAATCTCCTTGCTTGCGAATAGGAATGGAGCACGTTTCATCTCTGCGAAGAGGGCTTTGTCCTTTCTGATTGTTGGCATGTTCTCTGCAATTCCTCGTAATAGCTTCAGATACTTTTCAGAGCTCTGCAGCTTAGATGATATCCTCGTAGGCTCCTTGACAAGAATAGAAGCCAGTTCAGAATGTGTTGGCTGCCTCTTGGAGCCACATGCAAGGAGAAATATGTTTGCCTCAGTCCCAAAATCTACAAAATCAAAAATATCTCCATATTCGTCAGAATCACCGAGGTAACAGTTGCGAGGAGCAGCGTATTGCATTGTGGCAGTGCTCTTTTCTGTCAGGGGTTTCCGGTCTATAGGGATTATGGGGGCTTGCCCAATGCGTGCGGCAGATGGAGGTGAAATTTCAGCAACACGGCTGGCCATATATTTAAAAAGGGCTCTTGCTTGGGATTTCGATTCCGGGCGTTTTTTAATGAGGATGGTGATACATTCGTTGATCGATGGGTGATGACTCACTCCAAATTTCAAAGCATGAGGGTGCAAATCCCTGCGAAGAATGTCAAACCCAAACAGTGCAGCTCCTTCGGCAGTGAAACAATTTGAAGGGTTACTTAGGCCACCCCCTTCTACTGGTAGGAACGGAGTCATGGATTGACTATAGTCAAAATTGGCATAATTATTGGAGACATGGTTTGTAATGAAATAACCCATGGCTTTGTCTAGAAGCCTTAAATCATTAGAGGCTGCAGCATATGCCATGAGTTTAATCATTTCCGCCGCTGTTGGTATGCTCTTCAACCCAAGAGAGGCCAAAAATTTGCCCTCGGCGCTTGAGGGGAGATATTTTCCGGGCCAGTATAGGAGAGGAAAACCAAGATCTCTGAAAGCGGCGTTTGGCTCAAACAGTTGTGAAACTTGATAACGTTCTTCTGATGGTTTTCCGTCACCTTTTGTCTCTGCAGAACATATTTTAGCCTTGCGGAGCTTTGTTATATCTTCTGGGGGTATATCCTGGCGAACAGAAGCTAAATATTTAATCAACTCGACATGGCTCCATTTCGCCTGGGATACTGCACCCGTATCTGTCCTATCTTTGGAATTGTTCAAAAGACGTTCAAAGATAATACTAATGTCCACAGTTTTTCGCACACCCAAGTCACCTAGAAATTTCTCTTTGACGCCATTCAGGCCGGTGACAACTGGAAGATCATCAAAGATCCGGACTGAAGGGAAGTAGGCTTCTTGTGGTTTACTCATCCCTGTCTTTGTGGGGATGACCGTATGTTGCCGCAAAGAATCAACTATTTCTCTCTTCGAGCTAGCTGGTATGGAATCCCATTGTTTAGACACAACCGGGAGAACACGGATAGCAAAATCACGCGAGCGGGTTATATCATGTTCAGCTGGTAAAAGGTTGCGATTAGAGGAGTTATGCACCAGCCACTGGACCCAAGTATCGACCTGCAGTTCCTGCCAACCGATCGACAATAGGCCAGACGCTGGTAATGGTTTTGAAAATTTAGGCGGAAGAACAAAAGGGGGTAGTGGCAATTCCGGAGAGATACGGGTCAAATTGGCAAAGCAACTGATATCTCTTAATACTAGGAGTGCGGAGCCTCTATCACCTTCTTCGTTGTTAGCCACTGCAACTGCAAGAAGCGACTTGACTGTGGCATTGTTAATTTCCCCGTGCTTAGACTTCTGAATAATCCATGAAAGAAACTCATGCAGCTGCGGCGAGGTTAAGGCCTTATTCTCTAACTCGGTCTTTATATCAGTTATTGTGACTTCGGTGATTAAGCCGAACTCAATCAATCTTCCAACGAATCCCCTAGCTTCGGAGACCAACTGTTCAGGGAGAACTGGAATTCCATCCATAAAACTAAGGTCCTTTGGCGCAGTCCGGACTTGGTGGCTTGGAAGGATACCACGAGTAGATAGGATCTCCAAGTAGGCATTCTGGCTGCAGGTCCAGAAAGAATCTTCAACCACCTGCCGTACTTGTGAAGTTGGAGTTGACTCCCGAAAGACAAACTGATTTGAAATATGAATGGTCTCCGGAAGAACTGCACTGATATCTTCTTTCTGAAGATAAGACCTTCCGGACTTTTTAAGCCTGAAAAGAAGCTGATCCTTTAGGGATGACATCTCAGCGGACCAAGCAATCCTACAAACAATCCCAACAACTCGCAGAAGCTCAAGGTTCCAAGTACGAACCCAACGAGCATTTAAATCTATGCTCTCTCGCTCCACGGTTGGAATCAACGATGGGGCTGATACATGCGCGTTCAAGCCTGTGGTCTGGTGAGTCGGGAAACCGATATAAATTCTTCCAGAACGGGATGGGGTAACACTGCTGAAGATGTCCTGCGTGTCAGGGCTCGCCGAAATGGGGGAAGCAGTATATGAAGTGGTAAGTATCGCAAGTCTCGTTGTTTTTGGAGGCGGCTTTTTTGTTGCCCGCTCTAACTCGTGGCTAAAAGATTGTGAAACTGATGTCTTGATGTGGCCAGTAGTGATTTGGAGGAAGACGGAGGAATTCTTGTAAGCAAGAAGGTTCTCTTCGGCGCCATTCCGGCCAGACTTCTCAGATTTTGAATATTTATCATCAGTCGTGGATGAGCCAGTAAGTCGGGAAAAGAAGCTTCTTAGAGACGCTGTAGTATCATGTACACGGTTGCCTTCGTACCTAGATGAATTAGTCGGAGATTTCCAACCTACCGCCTTCATACAAGCAGCATCCAGCTGAGCAACCTCTCGGGTTATATCAGCTACCCTCATTATTCCATCCTGAGTTTTGGTTGATATGTCTCTGGGTATCATAACCTGAACGCCTGGGGCAAGCTTCTTTGAGAGTTTCAACAGGTTCCAATCATCCAGCCAAAGTTCTATAGCCTCTAGTCCAACAAAGGTAAGACTACTGGCAAGAAACTGGCAGAGAGGCATGAGTCCCGGGATTGGCGAGGTTGTATTTCTATAATCAAGCACAAAGACCGTGTCAGGGCTGGAGTCTCTCTCGTCTAGTTTTAAACGGCGTGTGAAAAGTGCGTTTTCTTTCCAGTAAAACGCAATCGCCTCCTTACCAGAGGAGACAAATGGTTCTTCACAATCAGAAAATACACTGTAAAAGCCAACACCAAAAGCCCCTATTTTGGTTTCATCTGGGTTCCCTTCTGCTATCCGCTTCAACCGAGCCCAGTCATTGGCACTGAACGGAGTGCCGTTATTTCGCAGCGTGAGCCGTTTTATGGTATGATGTGATATAACATGTTTTATTAGTGAGCTGTCGTCTGTAGCAGTAGGTGCAGGGACTGTCATGGACGGCGTAGTTTCGAATTTGATTACCACTCTGGTGGCCGAGGCATCTGAGGCGTTTTGTATGAGTTCTCGCAACACGGTCCTAATAAGCAAGAGTGTCAGAGCTGAATAGGGTATCCCCGATGACAATCAGAAAGAGAAAAATAATCACCATTCTCCAGAATATCGTGCTAGCACTTTGTCAATTAGAGCTCGAGTGTTGACTGTAACAGCCTCTTCATCAAGGCCAGATCCAATGGCTCTGGCCTTCAACGAGGTGAAATCAATATTGTTTGCCATAGTACGTCATTAGCATAACATATCTCAGGTCTTCAGACCTAAGGAATATATGTTCAAGGCCTCACGATCACCGGCTCATTCCCCTCGTTGCGTGAAGGGTACACCTCTGCTGAACGACTAGGCTCCAGTCAGATATGACGTAGAGGATCGTACCTCGCGGCCTTTCCGGGCCAAACAAAGCAGTGGACGAGAAAGTAGCTATGATATCAGACAGATGGAGCTTGTCGAATACCTCCTTTGTATCCCCCACCGGTGGTTAGCTGATAAACGGGCGTTCGTGGTGTTTTTGTTTCATGAACGTGTGAAAGTGGCCACAACGGCGGAGTGTCGACAACTCCAGCTCATGTGACGGACGCAAAGGTTGGTGATGTCAACACCAACCGCCCAAAAAACTGCAACTGCTAACTACGCTAACTACGGTGAAGTCACTCCAGACTCGCGATCGATGAAAACGCCTGAGCTGTTAACGCATTTGCAGAGTCCAGCGACGGTAGACCTCTGCCCACCGCTTAGTTAATGACCTGAATTTGCCCCTGCGATGCTTAAACACCGCTTCGCGCGCAATCCAGGCCAGCTGTGAATCGATTCTACGACCAGCCTCCGATCCCAATGTTACAATGACAATTGATCCCCTTTCCCCTATTGCGCCGGCGCACCTACGGGTCCTGTTACTTCCTACTGGTAGAATCAGGCGATCGAGGTTCTTAGGCTTCGCCGAGCGACTTCGAGCGCACAATGTGGTTCGTCTGGGAGATGTGAGCCCGGATGGGAGTTCAAGCAAGAGTATGGAGAAGCCGTTAGACTGCTAAACCGAAGGGAAAAGCTTCATATTAATGGTTTACCCTATAGCTAACATTTCCTGATTCTAGATTCGTTCTCCCCGCTTGCGTACCCATCTGGAATGATTATCTACGACCTATCTATATCCGTACCCCCTATCTCCCACCTGGAAGTGTTTCCATTTGAGCTTTTCAGGGAGCCGCTTGTCATTCTAGCAATTGCCGATGGCACAGAGATCGCAAGAAAAAAAGATCGAGATGGGAATGATCCACTCAAGGAGAAGTCCGGTGGAACTGGACACAAGAAGCATCCTAGCCCGGAGGGCCTGGACCAGCTTATTAAAGAGCTAGATGGGATAAACACGGACTACCCTAAATCTGTACTCCAACAGCTCTTAGTTTTTGACTATGATGGGTTAGAAAACATAGCTTCTGGCCCTGAGCAGGTAATTTGGATACCCAGCCCGGAGGCATCACGTCCCACAACCATGAAGACGGTAATGTGTGATATATCTGCCCGAGTTCTAGGAGGGCTACAAAAGCTCTCAGAATCAATACCGCAATGGCAAAGTATTGAATCTCCAAAGGTATCATCTTGGGGTCCACGACGGGCTTTAGATGCTAAGTCACCCGACAAGCTCTCCCACAGAATGACGATGCCAGCACATCTGCCATCACGGCCAACCGAGCAACCCTTGGAAGGCACCGAATCGCCCCCAATTGTCAACCATGAATCACCTACCACATTCGATGAAATCACTCGTTCAATCCAAATATCGAACAAAACGACTTCAGCACTTAGCTCTAGTTCCAAACCCGGGTCTAAGGAACATAGTCGAGATCGATCTTCAGTAGTGGGAGTTTCCAGTCTTGCATCCAACGAGAGAGCAAAATCTCGTTTCCAGGGCCGTCTTCATGTTCTTACTGGCCTACTCCATCTCCAAGGAGGCTTATGGCCTGAGGCCCTTAAAGACCTTATAGAAGGCGCTTCCATTGCTAGGTCTGGGAGTGATTATATATGGCATGCCAAGGCCTTAGAAGCGATATTGATCTGTCTTCTTCTGTTTGGGTGGGTGGGTGCAAGTTTTCAGGTATGCAACCTCCCTTTGATTGCTCCCACTTTAGAATGTATGTCTGACGGACACGGTACTTACTTTTGAAGATTCCTCATATATGTTTTCCTAATGGCGACAGGGCAATCGCAAAATCTACCCCAGCTCAAGGAAACATCGAGTCTCATGGAAAGTCAGAACCTGAAGCTAGATCTTTGGCTCTCCATAACCTCGCGAGTATTATTCCTGACATTTCCAACTATATATTAAGCCTCTACAATCGAGCTATTAATATAACGGATGAACCGCTTCCCCAGCTAGTGTTCTCGGAAACAGTCATAAGACTTGCAAAGCTTCTGACAACCATGCAAGTACGCGATGGTTCTCTTGATACCGACGGTCTACAGCATGTAGTCTTGAATAAACCCCTAGAGCGCATATCACTGCCCGACCAACAAAGAAAACCTAACACTTTTCGCAAAACAGAAATAACGTCTTTCCTATTCCGTGCACTCCCATCTTCACTATCTTCGGATGTCCCTGTGACAGATGCGGTTCAGATATTCATTGGCGTGGCTGCTGTCTTATCGCCTCTAGGGATGGAGCGAAAACAGGCATTCGTTCTGAAGGAGCTTTTCTCAATACTCATTCCTGGGCTTGTACAAGCTAGGAAGATTGGTGCGGCAGAAATTGGAATTCATCCAGCTGCAGGACTATCAGCCCTTAGCAATGCCTCTTTCGACATCAACGCTTTGGATATTGGTCCTGCAAATATGGAATCAGGTTTAAGATCGGTTCTGTCTCTTATTGGAGGGGTCTATGGCGCTAAGCTTACCAATGGACGGGTAAACAGCGAATGGCAGAACGATGGGCATGACTTTGACTATGACTTAATTGAAGCAATCATTGAGCGTACATTTCAGAACTCAGCCCTCGATACATATGGCGACTTGGCTCTGAAGATTGAAATACTTAAATCCTGTATAAACTTCTGTGAAGCATTACCTGACTTTTCGGGCGTTTTGAAGTTTACTGTTGCCCTACTACAAGCCGCCAAGGGCACATATATGCTCACCACAGATCTTCAGAAGGGCAGGCCACGTCTGAGTCCCGATGAGCAAACTCGTTTATACAATACGGTTAAACGCACAGTCAGCGTTGCACACAAGCTTGGGGTATCGGATTTGGAAGCTGAATATTGGGATGATTTCTTGGTTCGCGATGTTCTAATACAACCTTCGAGTGCAGAACGTCCTGTTCGACGAACGAAGCAAGACTTTGGGGTTACCTTTAGTGCTGAAAAGGGCGCTGAAACAGAACCATTTATCTACAATGCATTCTCTAAGCCCCTTACACCAACCGCTGAGGCACCGTTGATTGCTGGCGAGCCTGCAACCGCAAGGGTCATTCTACAAAACCCATTCGACTTTGAACTCGAGATTGAACACATACAGCTTGAAGGTGAAGGCATTGCCTTTGATGCCAGTGCCTCAAATCTCCTCCTTGCGCCATTTTGTCTCCAGGAAATCGGGGTTACTCTATTGGCTGCAGAGGAAGGTGTGCTCAAAATCACTGGATGCACTGTTAAGGTGAAGTTCTGCCGAGAAAGGCGATTCCCTATCTTCAAAAAGATATGGAAATCCGTGCCGGAAACAAAGCTCAAACGCAGAGGTTTGGCTGCTAAGGACCCTTCCTTATCACGGCCTACCTCATGGAGTTCGAACACATCCCAAGGAGCAATACCTTCGAGAAAACCTCCAGAAGCAACGACTTTGTCTGCGAATATCATCAAAGCGCAGCCCATGGTTGAAGTGCAAAGCTCCTCGCTTTTACAATCTGCATTAATGATGCTAGAAGGGGAAACTAGCTTGTTCGAGATTACATTACATAACGCATCCGATTGCCCTGCTGATCTCCTTCTCTTTACTTTTCAAGATTCTACAACAGCTCATCTACAAGCGGCATTAAACAACAAAGACAACCTGCCTACAGAAATCTACGAGTTGGAATATCAGATGTTGAAACGGCCGCCTCTACGTTTACGGACCTCCGGTGCAGGGCAAGAAATACCAACCCTTGACCCTGGTGAGTCAAAGACGTTTACAATTGAAGTATTAGGCAAGCCAGGCCTTAGAACAGCCACTATTCAAGTTGATTATGCATGTATTGGTGCATCACCTTCGGAACTCCCAGACACTTTTTATACCAGGCAAATCAGTATACCATTAACTGTCACCGTCAATGCCAGCTTGAATATTTCCCGGTGCGAGATCCTGCCTTTCAATGGTCATCTTGGATGGATCGGTGATGCATCCTCTGATAAAAAATCAAAAAAGCAACCAACAACATATGCCGCCTTACCTGACTCTTCGACTGTTTCTACCGGTGGCCGAAATGATCCACAGATATCACCGGTTATATCTGAACTAGGATCAAAATACACGGGATCTGACTACTGCTTATTGGTTATAGATTTACGAAATTCGTGGCCTAACCCAATATCTGCTCATCTGAAGGTCACCGACTCGACTACTGGGGAAAAAATCGATAGTTCCGAGGCCGGAACTTCGACTCTTCATTTACAGGAAGTTTCTGACGTACTCCAACCCGGGCACCTCTCTCGCTTCGCTCTGGCTATTCCACGGATATACCTGGATGATCCCCACCAGAAAATTCCTGCATTGAATGCTGCAAATAGACGGCAGTTTGTAGTTAGCGCTAATAAGCTAAGTTATGAGGCGGAAACCGCCAAGAGAGAAGCATTCTGGCTTCGTGAAAAAATGTTCGAGAGCCTCCATGGGCTATGGAAGGATGAGGTTACGGGCCGTGAGGGAGTTATTGACTTCCGTGCGATTGTGTTAACCAATCGTATGATCAGTGCACTTCGAGTGGACGACATAGAGCCAAGCTTTAATCTTCTGCCGCTGCAGAAAACAATCGACCAGGCATCCTGCAGTGACCAATACCCAACTATTCTACAAACAGGCCAGTCAAGATTCTCCGTTTCAACCGACACATTCTTCAACCTTCAAACTACACTTTTCAACCGCTCTTCAAAGCCCATTCATCCCATCATCCGGATACAGCCCACTTTGCGCAACCAACCATATACAGTTGCGCTTGAGCTATCAAGACGCCTATCCTGTACCGGGATGCTTCAACGAGCACTTCCGATTCTAGGCCCCAGGGAACAAAAACAAATAAACCTTGGCATTACTATTCACTGTGCTGGAGAGTACGAAATTAGAGCTACAGTAGAGGAAGTCAAGGCTGCAAACACGATAATCGAACCGACAGAAGAGAAAGCCGCCCCATCATTCGATAAATATGCGTATCATCATGATAGCTACCAGCAATCCTTCGATACCAATGCACCACGACAGCGTCGCAAATGGCATTCTAGACTACCTTGTATAATAATAGCACGAGAGAGCCTTGTGTGACATGCTACCTTGTTAGATGTCGCCCTGTTTCTTTCCTATCCCTCAGGAGTGTGCGCTTCCCTTCTATACTGCACTCTTCGATGCTCTTGTTCTTGTTCTTCTCCTTGTTCTTCTACTCCTTCTTCTTCTGCTTTTCACGATATACAGGACGTTAATGAAGATCCCCGTAGCTAACGATTATGACAACCTTTGTTATCCCTCTTCCCTAGCTCACGTAGCACAGGCATTCCAACTCTGTAGATAGAGCAATTAAGGTTCGCATAAAATTTACCTCTATTTATAGTTTTTCCATAAAACCGAGCATAAAATTTATGTGCGAGCCTCGGCTGAAGAAAAAGATGGAAAGCTTTGATAAGATAAGCTCGGAGATTCCCAGTCTTATATCTTGCAAGGCCCTAGAACAACTTTTTCCCTCTCCCGGCGCGGCTCATAGAGGTTTGATTGCAGTGATACAAGCCAGTCTCGCCTATTGCCCATCCATTGACCCTTTTCGTTTTAGCGTGGCTCACTGCAGGATCTTGACAAACGCTTTTATATACCCCTCCCAACTGTCTGGATAGCAAACAGACAGCTCGAGAACAACACCTGCCTGTGCCATATCCAAAAGCCAAGATATCTCTTCTACGCAATACACCGATGGGAATTCTCTCCTGGTTTCTCCCTAATGGGAGGGTATCGTTCCATCATGCTGGGAAATCTGTCATCTTAAAGCGGAAACCACAGAAGAAAGGCTCTGGAGTGGACGAGTCGAAATGCATCTCCCTTGCTGACCTCTGCAAATCTGCTACACCCGCTGATTGCCAGCTAAACCCTTTCTTGTTCAATGGGCATCTGCAGACGGCGTGGACCCTTATGAGAACAGATGATATTCCTGTTTACTACAAGCGATGGCGCTTTGAAGGAGACAGTCCCGACTATCGCGGGAGCTTTGAAGTGGATTTTGTTGTTCCGCCTTACGACGTCAATAAGACAAGCAGTTCCCTTACTTCTGCGCAGTCAGATAATGGCACGTTTGAATCTTCTACTCCACCAGACTCAACACACCCATCTCCCCGCACAAGCTTCTTTACAAAGGAAGAATTCTCAGCCCTCCCGTCTGATGATAAGAAGCCCATGCTTGTTGTCTTACATGGCTTGTCCGGTGGATCGCACGAACCATACCTACGAAATATAGTCGATCCGCTCCACAAGCAAGGCTGGGAAGTATGTGTTGTTAACTTCCGAGGATGTGCAAATTCAAAGGTTACAAGTTCGATATTATACAATGCGCGCGCAACTTGGGATGTCCGACAGACCGTACGCTGGTTACGAAAGAACTTTCCTTCCCGTCCTTTATTCGGAATTGGATTCTCACTGGGCGCAAATATCCTGACAAACGTAAGCCATGTCATTATTCAATTTTCTGTTATATATGACGGCCCATACAGGTTACTGATACACATATATACACAATTAGTATGTTGGAGAGGAAGGCGAGGATTGCCAGTTAAAGGCGGCAGTCGTCTGCTCAAATCCCTGGAATCTTGAAGTTAGCTCACTGGCATTGCAAAGGACATGGGTGGGATTGCAGATATATTCTAAAACTATGGGGGCGAGTATGAGGCGGCTCTTTGAACAGTACGCAAATACCCCGGGTATAACGAGTGGTTATATTTCTAATTATCAGTGTATAAAGACATGTCGACAAGTTACGGGAGCACCCTCGAGTCAACGTTGAACGAGTCCGGAAAACCACCTATCTTCACGAGTTTGATAGGTAAGTCTGTCCGTTTAGTGGTTGAACCCAATAGCTTTTGCTAACCTGTCTCTCAGAGAGTTACAAGCACCTGTTTGGGGTTATCCCACTGAAACTGCTTATTATCGCGATGCTTCCTCCATTGACTCACTGTTCGCAGTAAAGATCCCCCTTTTTGCCATCCAGGCGGAAGATGACGCTGTATGAAATCGAACTCTGCCCACTATAATAGGATGTCGAGGTGCTAACATCGTGGCCTAGATTTCCTCAAAGGAAGCACTACCATACCTTGAGATGACCAAGACCCCGTACGCAGTAATGTGTACTACTTCCTGGGGAGGTCACCTAAGCTGGTTTGAGTACGGAGGAGGAAGATGGTTCACCAAACCCGTAAGTTTCTAACAATTTCATTCAATTATATGTCATCCGCTCGAACATCGCCCACCAAGTCTTCCACCCGTGCATAATGCCCATGGAGATTCAACTTCTAACCTATGGACTATAGGTTGTCAATTTTCTCAATAAAATGGCGTCTGAAATCGACCTTGATGCTCCACTGACAGTAGTGGAGGAGGAGATGGAGAGCAAGAGTAACTTGAACCCTGCGGCATCTCCTAAAAGAGTTGATGGTCCCCATCCGGACTTCACGCCCATGAGGCGGAAGTTGCATATGCCCATCCCGGACGGCGGAGAATAGCCGCATCCTTTACCCTACGGTATTAACCAAACTATTGTCCATCCCACTGCAAAGTTCGGAGATCCAGGTGACAGTACTCCGTTATAGGTATTGAGTTTCTCTCAGTTTGGCAACGGCCCTCTTTTGTCTCTGAAGTTAAAGATAACCGCACCTTATATAGAAGGTTGGGGATAATTCTCCGCCTCTGGGTATATTTGTATTGTAGCGGGAATGCCCCTTTTCATAATTTTTAGAGCCTCATTTAGGCAAAAGCAACTTTTTTAGATTTTCCCTCTTTCTTAGATTTCGCGTTATTCTGTTCTTCATGCTTGTTGTTCTTAGGTTCTTTCGATCGGCGCGACTTTCGAAGTGAATCTTTCGTCTCCTCCTGTTAAACTGTTAGATGTGGAACATATAGATTACATGCCAACAACATATGCGGCCGGGCAGCAAGTTACTTACCAATTTTGCATTCTTCTTTTCCTTCCTGGCTTCCGCCTCGGCCTTCCTTGCCTCGCGTATTTCCTCCATTTGCCGAGCCTTTATCATCCTGGATTCTATCTGTCCTTCTTTTTCTGCATTCACGATGGCGAGAATGGTCATCATGCTCTCCTGAGATCATAGTTAATATAAGTACGTTCCTCGGGTCAGCGTAAAGACCGCTATAAGATTAACATGGGAGATATACCTGATCGTCGACAAATACCTTTCCCTTCTTTTTGCCTCGCGGTTTTTGCACACCAACAGGTGTGATTTTGTTCAACGTGGGCAAATTCAATTCTTTTTCAGTATACACTCTTCTCTTCTTCTTTTTCAGCATTTCTGGCGCTGAGCGTGACTTCGCTTTGACCTCTGTTGGTTTGGGCTTTGCGCCGGATTTTGTGCTGGACTTCGATTTAGATACTCGATTTGTGGATGACTTTCCGGCCGAAGTAGACTTCGATTTTGAAGATTTGCTCTTTGACCCTTTCGACGGGCCAGCTGGCTTTGTTGGCGCCATGATGATAGCTTGTGTTATGGCGTTGTTATGTCCTGATCGAGAGTGCGCCTGTTCTCCTGGTTTGATATCAGAAAAAAAAAAATGTCAAAAGAATTCACAATTAGAGTTCATTGCACGCCAAGAGCTCGGGTTTAAGCAACGAAAGGAAAGACAACTTCGAGCAGCTTGACAGTGAAACTTAAAATAAAGCAGATGAAAAGATATGTACTTTATATGAATTACTGGACCGATTGAGGTCACCGATGGTGCAATTTATGCTGCATTGCTGCCATAGGGACGCAGTTTACCACAGTATTGCCAGTACTGTAAGTATCTCGCTTAGTCAGCATAGACGCCAAGGTTGTCGGCGATCGTGAATTGAACGAGCCAGAAACAACCGCAACGTCAAGCCGAATTTCGTTTCTCTCTCAAAGCTGTGTTTATAGCAAGATATTTCATAGCTGCAACTCATCATGGTCTTGAATCCAACCTATTTAGCCCAGCGGACGCGATCCTGTAGGTTTCAACCTATTGGCAGTGGCCAATCTCCCGCTTTCGTGGACACTCACTAACCGCTGTCTGGAAACTTGTAGCCGTCAATTGGAAAGATGCGCAGAGAAGAGTACTTAGATCATACCGAGCATGGCTTCGGGCGGTTAGTCTCCCTTTGATTGCGTTATATTTGGCTTCCCTATCCATTCGATGTTGCCTCCGCAGCATGCTTGACAGACAGTGCTGCAAAGGTTCCTCTTCTCAGTGATAATTGATAATTTATACATTGAGGACTGAATAAATGCTAATGGTATCCATTCGTGGCTTGTACAGTCTCCTGAGATCCAAACTATGTACTCTCTTCAACTTCCCGTCTCCGCCATCCGAACCAAGATTAGACAAGAATTTGAGCGACACCGATATGTAAATCAGCTGCCAGTCGTCGATGTTCTTCTATTCCAAAGCCACAGCGAGTTTCAGGTACGAATATGCGCCTACGATTTACCCATAATAGTCCATTGTTTCCTGCTGGCGATTCCCTTCGTATTACATATCCCGATCTATCCATTGGTTCATTCTTCTGTTTAGAATGCTGACCCGGTGTGCGTTATAGGAAACCATGAACTACTGGAAACAGTTGTCCCAATTGATGAAATATTTCAGAGCTGAGGAAGACCCATCAGCCAAACTACCCAAGAACTTCATGTCTGGTTTCATGGAGGTATGTTGCTTGGGCATACTTTCCTTCCGTCTCACTCAAAGTAGCTCACTAGACTAATATTAATATAGGGACGAAATTAAACAATTACACTTCTCAACTTGTACTATTGTGAGGTGGGGCTATGAAGGCGGTGAAATGTATATATCCTAGCACTGTCTTTATATTTCTTATACTTTTTTTACGCAATTTTCTCAACTAGAGTATTGAGACTACCGAAAGACAACAAAAGTCAAAAAAATACTTGAATAAACCCTCTAATGCAGTTCCAAAGTAACCTTGCGCCTAAGCTGGTATTAAATGATACAGCCATGCCATCGTAATGAATCCTTCCCATTTATATAATTTTCCGCATCATTGCTGCATCTTGCTAGCTTCGAAGGCATCCCTTGAAAGGGTGAACTTTTCGGTAACAACATCACATAGATCCATCAAGTCGTTGAGTCCCTTCTCTAGAACCGTGAATACATTGGTCGAATCTAGGAAAAGGTTAGGTACGTAGATACAAGTAACTCAATGTGCCAGGAACTATATCAAAACGTAGGAAGACGCAAAACTCACCATAAGTCTGGATTCTCAAGTTCATCTTAGCTTCTGAAGGATGGGGCATCGTGTATCCGCAAAATTCAACGTCAGGACTATCGGGAATATATTAGCGGGCTGCCTCGACTTGCATTTTGTTGCATCCGAGCGGCAAACAACATAGCAGACAAATCTCACTTTTTCATAATGACGTATCGTAGCGCATTTCCAAGAGTATGATCTTCGTCTTCGAACTGGAACGAGGCAGCTGTCTCAACGGCGCCAGGAAGCTATGTAAAAGCAGTGTCATTAATAAATACTGTATCCCTCGAGAAGTAATACCATAGAAAAGGTTGGAAAACTCACAATGGTTATTCTTTGCCGATCATTAGCCAAGTATTCGTCTTCTTCGTCCTCTTCATCCTCAATATCTTCTTGCTGCTCTACATCAACTTCTTGGTCTTCGAGCGGTTGCGCATCGACCATGGATTCATCCTCTGGGACTTTTCCCGGCATTTTGGGTTCGTGCAGAGTAGTTTCGAGTGCAAGCTATGTAGTTGTATCGATTAATGGGTTCAAATGATTTGTCTTTGGTAGATTGGGTCTTCGGTGAACTCTTAAGTTAGTGATCTTGGTATCTTTTCCTTTCTTCCTTTCCTTCTTTCTTTACTTTTTTTTTTTTTTTTTTTTTTTTTTTTTTGATATCAGCAGTTCATGAAGAGCCGCATCTAACTATCATCACGTGACATAGTTATCAACTCAAAATAGACTGCAGCGACAGCAAACTCACCAGCGCGACCAACTGCTATCAACAGTGTCTTTTATCAGCCTCTACTTGTATGTGGAGGGTATCAACTTGGGGCCGCTGCGGAGTGCAGCCCATTTATATGGCCTGGAGCCGTATTCAACCGTCGAACCATCCATTTCGACCCCAATCGCTTTTTCTACCAGCTTTCAAACCACCCGTTCATGTTAGTCCTCAAAGGAGGTGGACATCATGTTTTCAGGATGAGAAGCCAACCACTATATATGCGCTCTCCACTGCCCCTGGCAGAGCTGCTATAGCCATCATTCGAATTTCGGGACCAGATTGCATTCCAGTGTGTAAATGTTCTGTTAACCAGATATTCCGTCGAACTGAGTAAAATCTAATAATAGCGGAGTTTTAGATATACAATGCTCTCTGCCCGAACAGAAAACTCCCAAAACCTCGTTTTGCCGCTCTTCGTACAATATATGAACCTGGAAAACCAGTATCGGCTGATAATGCTCTAGACTCAGGCGCCCTTGTCTTCCATTTTCCAGCACCCAACACAGTCACAGGAGAGGATGTACTCGAACTGCACGTCCATGGAGGCCCTGCGGTAATCAAGTCTATCCTCAGTGCGATTCCAAAATGTGCAAGCCCTGGAGATGCCCCATCAGCGTCTATTCGTTACGCCGAACCGGGAGAGTTCACCCGCAGAGCGTTCCTTAATGACCGCCTCGACTTGCCGCAGATTGAAGCTCTCGGTAATACACTAGCTGCGGATACAGAACAACAGCGCCGACTTGCCATTCGAGGTACAAATGATGCTTTATCTACGCGGTATGAGCAGTGGAGAAAGCAGCTTTTGTATGCTCGAGGTGAACTGGAAGCTCTAATAGATTTTTCTGAAGACCAACATTTCGACGAATCGGTGGACGATTTTATATCCTCTGTTACCGGTCAAGTTGATAGCCTGCTGCATCAGATAAATTTACACATCAAGAACGCATCAAAGGGTGAGCTTCTCAGGAGTGGTATTAAGGTCGCGCTGCTGGGAGCACCAAACGCTGGAAAAAGCTCATTGCTGAATCAGATCGTTGGACGGGATGCTGCTATTGTAAGCAGCGAAGAAGGTACTACGAGAGATATTGTTGATGTCGGTATAGACCTTGGGGGTTGGCTGTGTAAATTTGGCGATATGGCTGGACTACGATCTAAGCTATCGCAAAGCCAAATTCCCGCCCAGGGTCATGTGTTTTCGACAGTCGGCAAGATTGAGGAAGAAGGGATCCGCCGTGCCAAAGCTCGGGCTCTTGAGTCTGATGTAGTGGTAGTCGTGCTCTCTGTTGAAGGATCGAGAGAACAAGGATTGAGTTTAGAGCCAGAAGTTGTTAGCGCTGTCCACAGCTGCCTCAAGCTTGACAAAAAGGTCCTAGTGGCCATCAACAAAACGGATATGCTCTCCGTGAAGCCGGGATATCATGTCATGCCTAACTATAAAGCTCAGGTGTCTACAATCTTTGGAGGCCTAGACCCAGACCTGATATTTCCGATATCCTGCCAAGAGGCTCAAAATTCCACTGGCCGGGATCCTGGCGGCATCCAATCACTCCTTAAGGGCCTAATACGCACATTCGAGGAGATATCTACGCCCGCAGGCCTACAATCGGATGGAGAACAAATAGGTCAACAATTTGATAAAACTTATTGGGAAGATTCATTAGGGGTAACGCATCGACAAAGCTCTAATCTACAAATATGTGCCCAGCACCTAAACGACTTTCTATCCCAAATCAATGAGGGTTCTATAACGCCTGATAATGCCATCGACAGTATTAAAAACAACACGATAATAAAACAAGTGGAGAAGGACGTCGACATCGTGATGGCCGCGGAACACCTGCGGTTTGCGGCCGAATCCCTTTCAAAGATCACTGGTCGTGGTGAAGGTGGTGATGTCGAGAGCGTGCTCGGAGTTGTGTTTGAAAAGTAAGTGCCCGTCGTTGTCGCCGTCGTTCCGTCTAATGCAAAATAAAAAATAAAAAAAAAAAAAGTTCTCCCTGATACTAATGCAAGTCCCGGATGCAGATTCTGTGTTGGCAAATGAGCTCAAAGACCCAGCCATTCCTCATAGGCGGTTTTGCGCTCCTGCACGCCCGCCGAATTCGTGAAAAGAAAGCCCAAGCCCAAAGTGTAGAAGGAAGAAGAAATGATTCCCCAGGCGGATCAAAGTCGCTAGATTCATGGCCGGCATCAATCAATCCCTTATCTTGCAAGAAGAATAGGAGGATATTGTTTTTGGGAAAAAAATCCTCCTCTCCTCCCCCGTTTTAGGATTCATCGTCACCGTCTCCATCATGGGGGCTATTATAGCCGCCTCTGCCTTGTTGGTTGACTAATTGTCGTCTTGGGCTGTTGTAACCGCCTCGACCCATTGTTGCTTGAGTGGTGAAGCCTGAAGTTGGCGGAATGTTTAACGGTGAAATGGTTGCGCCTTGAGAGTCTAGGCTTGCCGCGTGTTGAAAGATATATAGATGAACTGGGTGTGTCCAGGTACTTTGCTTAGTCGAGATTTGGATATCAGGCGACGATCCAGAGAGATCAGGAAGAGGAAACCAGGATGAAGGAGTCAATTATTTATATCCTTGAGGTCTAGGGCGTAGCTCGATGGATGGTCTGAAAGCAACTGGACGGTTCACTTGAGGCCCGTTTCAAAGGAGAAATGCAGCCACTGGGTTATGAAACGCCGGGAAGCACGCTGAAAAGATATTATTATAAAGATATATATATAATATGTATGATAATAGGAAGAATGTGAATATGCTTGGTGATGCGGGATAGACAATGGAGATAAGAAGATGGAGAAGAAGAAGAAGAAGGGGGGAAAGCAGAAAGAAAGAAGGCGAAAAGAGAGGCGTTTTATATATCTTCAACGTCTTCTCTTTGTATCCCGTTTTATGGTTGATAGACGCAGTCACTCACGGTTCCGCCAGCATCCATCAGCCTCCCTCTGCCTGTCTTGTCTCTCTTCCTCTTATTTTTGCAGTTTCGGAAGCATTATGAATCAGCTTCTCTGCGCTTCTGCTGGTTCTCCCTCGCTTCGGCTGCTTTTCTTTTTTGCAACCTTCTGCATGCTTCGGGGGATTCCCATGCTCGCCAGCTAGCTAGTTAACACTCACTCACTCACTAGTTAACAGCGCACCCGGTGTGAAAGGGCCAAAGGATGAGACGAGAGGGACGCCAGGCAGAAGCCAGCGGCCAGTCGATAACTGGCTGAGGCAGAGAACCGTCAGTGTCAGCAAGGCTTAGACCTGCAAAAAAGCAAAGTCCAAGAGAAACCAGACCCTCTCTTCTCGTCTCTTATTCGTTCTGTTTCTTTTTTGCTCTTTCTCTTCCTCTTCTGATGAGCTGGTAACTGGCGAGTTAACGCTGTTGCGAACGAGTTGAACAAGGGATCCGGCCTTCCTTCGAGCCCCATATTGCAGGGTAATGCCAGCTGCTCGGCGTAACGTGGGCTTCCTTTTTTTTTTTTTCCTATCCTTTTCTTTTCTTTTGTCTTGCGTCTCCTGCGCGTGGGAGACGGGCGGCCCCCCTTCAGGCCTGGAATAGATCGATGGAGGCCGTGGACTGGACCCCTGGCGGGCCATGCAGGCCTCGCAGGGCCTTGCCGGGGGGAGGATGAGCGAGCATCACGTCAACCTCGTACTCGATCCTGGCCATTCAGCAGCCTTAACCAGCCTTGACGGGCACCGACTGACTCACTGCTAGTTAGGTCGGAGGAAAAGACGGCCAGCCAGCTAATCAGCATAACTACTGTGTGCAGGAGGCTTTTTTTCTTACTGCGGCTGTGTCGGAAAGGAGCCGGTTATCGTGGTGGCCGTGGTGGTGATAAGTGGTTAACTATTGCTCATTATGACATCGAGCGTGAGACGGTCCAGACGACATGGCTGAAAATGGGAAGAGTAGCGACCCTCGATGACTGATCAGAGTAACTATCGCAGGAGACATGGCATGACTACTATGCCTGCAGGTTGGGATGTCCGCTGTCCGTTCAGAGGGAGATAAATTTAGATTTCTCATCCCCTGCAAGCGATCCCCCAGCATATCAACGCAGCATAGCACAGCAGCAATAGCAAGAACAGCTAATAAACGTGTTTTTTTAGAGAAGGAAAAGGGGTCCCATCGAATTGCTTGACAGTGTGAAATCAGAAGGCTTGCTGGACATGGAGTACAAGGCGTCATGATGGCCCTCTACGGTGGTTGCACGCAATCTCTATATTTTTGGCCCTCTTACAACGACCGGCCCCCCCTCCAAGATGGCTGTCTGAATGTTAGTTATACAAGAGAAAGGCGCTGGAAAATGGACGACCCAGCACCAGTTACTTGATTCAGCCCTTTCTCCGAATTTTCTGCCCTCTTCTGCAGCCTGAACTGTCACACGGAATCGAGCGCGGACAGATGTCTCGCCGTTTTGGATGGCACAGATATCGCGAATTATGCCGGGTTCCTTTTACGGATGCCCCTGTCCAGGAGCGGGTACTTGCATCCAAGCACTCGATGTATAAGGTAGTTATGTATGTGGATATAACGTTCCGTATAACGTATGTTGGCCTCGATATGACCGCAGGGCCGCTATCAGATCTGCTGACCCGAGATCATGGCCACTAGCTAGGTACGATTGACCACGCATGATGCCTAAAAATAAAATAACTAACTATCTATAGGCGAATGAAAAAAGGGAGAAAAAGTAATGAAAGCAAAGGAAGATTGGGTTCAACCACCGTTACACTGGAAACATCCTGCCGGAAGATCCCTCATTCCTTTTTGTCTCGAAAGGGAGCCAACCGCCCCTTTGTTCCCTGCAACGACAGGCGGGAGCAAGAGGGTAACTAGTTAACTATTCTGCTCCCGTTACGGGGCACATAAGTAAACAAGTATGCTGCACTGTTTACCGTCAACCAGACTTGCAGCACTGCAAGGTGAGAGAAAGGGAGGGTGAGAATGCAAGGAACCAAGCTGTCAGCCGCTGCATACGGGCTGCGCATTGCCTCCTCTTTCTCACCCTCTTTTATCCAAATCTATCCGGAGAAAAAGATATATATATAATATTATACGTTTGCAGTTACATTGCAGATTTGCAGACATTAAGAGCGTCAACGGCGATAAACGATGGTTAATTATTGACATTATCAGAGTCTCCAATATACCGTCTCGGTTAAAAAGTCCGTACAGTTCCTATATTTAGCCACCTGTCCTTGTGCAGACACAGCAGCGGATCAGGTTACAATGAATATAACGAAACGGCAAAGGAAGGAGGCTGATCGTGCAGGAAACCATCTTTGTGCGTTCGTCTGTTGATCCGTGGAAACACATGGTGCCTGGCCGAAGGCACTGGAGTCGGGATAGTTAATCAAGAGATGGAATAATGACATGCAGGGTCTGAACATGACCGTCCATTCAGACATGAACTCGTCAATATTAATAATGCATTTCGAAACACGCGATCATCGGTTAGAGGGCTTGTATATATGCAGGCCTCGAGCCGCAGCAGACAGCTGAAATGGAAGCGGGTATCAACCTGACCGGGTCCGTCTTCTTCCCACCCCTGCTATCCCCCGGCATGCCACGAGGAGGAGCGTGGATCAGAGAGTTTGAGGAGAGGCCACGAGTGTTCCAGTGTGTTTTGGATATTTACCTGGGATTGACTCATCATGGCCAATAACGATTCGCTCCATCGTGAGCCTTGTGTGGCTAGTTGATGGCTGGGGGGGAGCAGCCTGGAGTGTTGACTTAGGGCTGAAGTGGGCGATGGGGCTGGTGCCTGATAACTAATAAGGGTTTGATTCTACGTCCTGTGCAGGCATGAATGTCTGACAGGGAAGTCATTCCTTGCCTTACGCTACAATGTAACCTTGCTCAGCTGTGTTTCCCAAGGCATAATAACCCTGACGAGCAGGCTGCCCGCCTTAGCCATGTTTGGTGGAAGACGGTGACTCAGGTGTCAATCCTGCTGTCCATCTCCGATCTCCGAATGATCACTAACTAGTTATATAACCGGGTAACTAGTTAATTTAACCATGGTGTTAAGTGACGAAATAATCGGCTAGGAAGTGTCCGAGATGCCGCGAGGAAATGGAGCTGGTGAGACCTTCAGCCCTATGTAGTCATATCATTCCTGATGGATGCTAGAGAAAAGGCCCAGATCAATTCTATCATGCCGTGCCAGCCGATTATGAGGAAAACAGGCCATTGGGAAAGGAGAGTACATTGATTTACTCGGGATATGGAATCGTTTTCAACATCTTACTCGTGCTGTTCTGGGCCTCCCTTGACACCTCTTCATTTTACCCGCTCGTCTCTCAATCCTCCCACTAGACACCGTCGGGATCTCCCAAGCCACCGTCTGGGGGAACGGGTTTGGCCAGCCCGGTGGACCAGTCGTTTTTGTGTAGATACATTGCTTGAGATGTCCTGTTAGCAATGGGGTCGCTGTTTTTATGAATGGATACGGGGTTGCATTTACCAAGTGCAAATATTGCAAAGCTATCTATATTGGTGAGAAGGAATGCAAGTCAGAGCAAGAACCACAATCTCTGGTGCACAGATAAGAAATAAGTAGGGAGGTATATGGATGGCTTGCCTGCATTCTTCCATCTCTCGCGTACCGGGAGTCGTATCGATTTATCCCAACCGTAAGCGTAATCATCTGTCAAAACAATGTAAGTTATCTTTTGCTAGAGTCTAGGAGGCTTCATTGAAAGCTATGGCTCCTTACCTGTTCCGTCACGGTCTCCTCCAGTGCCGGGATGAATAACTCGCGCATGAGACATCTCATGAAGAATGAGGGAAGCGAAGGTACTGTCAAGAAACAGCTTGTCCAGAGAACTGCCCGTAAGGAATGTTTTGTCGCGAAACATCTGCAGCGGTTGGGAACACCTCTCGTGCCTACACTTCATCCACATTTCCGGGCATATTATAGTGATTACCATGAATGCGTTAATCGGGGGAGCGCAGTATGTATAGGCAGTGACTTGATCTGAGCAGCCGTCGCCTAAGATGAATGTCTGGCCCAAGTCTTCTAGAGGACGGTTGTCAAACGTAACATCTTCGCTAGGATCTGTCCGTGGAGTAGTAGAGTCAGAAGGTATGCCACACGGCCAGGAGCCAGCTATAAAAGCGTCATCGAAAGAAACATACGAATATCTGGTGGGAGCGGCGGGAAATCTTGACCGATCGCGCAGCATGGCTCTCTCGCCGCACCACATTTCATGGCGGGTGGTGTCTTGTAGTGATAGTCTCCTGGACACCGCCGCCGTGATGTCTAAGCGTAGGCAATATCAGCAAGCAATCAACTTCAGAAGCCAAATGGGACGACAAGGGAAAGAAAAACGCATAGCTGGCGAGGAGACTCAGTCCTTACAGGCAAAGTTCTTCACACGAATGATTGCCTGCTTGTTTTGCATTTTGGCTTCATCGTTCGTCGGCGCCCACCAGACCTGGCCAAAGACCGTCTCAAAGGTGCGCAGAACCACCTTTTCATCTCCAGAGATCCGGTCTCCTCGCTTCGGAGACCTCTCGAGGAAGTCAATTAGAACTCGCAACCGAAAGGCTGTAGCGGTGAGCTGTTCAGGAGGCGTTAGGCAAGCCTGGTCAGTCGAACCATGGATCTATCGGAGGAAAAGTAGGACCAACAGACACGCGAGCGCTTTCTATCGCTGTAACTAGCGTTTTTGTTTGCTGGGGAGTACAGTCCTTGATTACGCTTGCGAGTCTGGACTTGGGGACAGGCAGACCCGTTGCGTCTCTCGCACTGAGGCAGAGCATGGGAAGAAACAGCCATAGTACGGCCAGGATGCTTGGATGCATCGCGTTCAAAGCTCGCGGGTATATTCTTCATAACACTTCTGTTTGCCAAAGCATCCGGCACCAGGGAGAGATAGGAGTGGATATTTTATATAGACGGGAGCCCGTTCCATATATTTATTGTAGGATCGCGCGACAGGGCTGGCAGTCGCAGGTAATCCTGTCGTCCTCCTCCAACTCTTAATGGGCCTGGGGTTTCCCGTGTTGCCGTGTCTCACTTGGCTGGACATAAGGGTATAAAGTCACTGTTGTCAATGAAATCACAGTGCTATGAGCGCAGCAAGTAAATATGCAAGGGGAACTGGGACTGTGAAGCCCCGAAGAGAGCTCAAAATCTAGGGAAAGGAGAAAACTAGAAAATTCTAGTGATAGTATTAGGAGGCTGCGAGAGGTCCAACCGCTCGATAATGTTAACTAACACGTCTCAGCAAGAAAATTAGAAAAGGAGATACAGTTGGTGAAGAAGGCAAGGGAGAATGAGACGAGACTGTAAGAAGATCATAAAAAGGAGATCCGGCCCAAGTCCAACAGAAGGAAAGTCGCCAGACATCAAAATCCTGTAACACGGGTACCAAATGCATGAGGGTAAAAAGGCAAGGACGGAAAGAAGAAAAATCTCATACATTGGATCATGGTTAAAAGGTGAAGGTGAGGAAGTAGAAGGAAACGAGCTCTAACATGGGTGAAATGGTGTATATAGTGAAATGGATGTCGAAATGGAAGATTACGATGACGGTAATGCTTCTGTAAAGAACGCATATTAAGGGGTTGATAACGGATAATAAGGGGGATAGAGCGCGCTAAATTCAGCAGGGGAGATGTTGAATAATAAGAAAAGATAAAAAGAAGTTCAGATGCATAAGCTCTATATGTTTAGTCGGATATCGTGATAGGATTGGAATCTGTGCCACCGGGAGTTGCTGGTAAAGGCCGCGGTGAAGTTTCGGGTTCATTGGTTGTTTCGCCCAACACCGCGGATGCAGTGCTCCCTGAAGAGTCTCGTCTGCTTCCACCCTCAGGTTCAGGGTGCGCTGAGAGCAGTGAAGAGCCATCATTAGATTCCTTATTGGTAGAAGCCGACGTTGTTGCCGGGGCACGTCGTCGCATCCGCCTGCTTCTCCGGGCTTCTTCAGCGCTATTTCGTCGCCTGGAACGGCTGCCCTCAGAGTCATTGTCACTCCTGAGTCCCTGTAACATGCTGGCGGCGCGATCCGCGATGTCCTCACCCTTAGATTGCGAATTTTGTGGGGTATCATCTTTGGGGGTTGCGGCCGGTTCCGCAGTCGTAGTGCTCTCGCTATCCTGGCCGTCGTTCACCGTTATACCGGGTACATGTTGTCCAGAAGCAAGTCGTACTTGATGCCTCTCCTTCAATCTTGCGCGACGTCTTCTGTCACGCTGATCTCTAGCCTGGGGAGCAGCAGCACGCAGCTTCTCCAGCAGTGAATCCATTGCACCATTTGACGTGGGCGAAGTTGGGGTACCAGAATCTATACCGTTTGTAAGACCGGGCTTGGCCCTCTTGCGAGCAAGCGAGGCTTCTGTGCGCCGCCTATTTTCTTCCCAAGAGATGTTTTTCTCCTTGGATTTCTACGATATTAAAGTCAGTATACACGCCGAGTAAATAAAATTAAAAAAAAAAAAAGAAAAAAGGATTCAGTGCACTTACGCGCCACTCCTGCAAGAAGGTCGCAAGTTTGGGGAAGAATTCTCGTCTTGAATTTTCATCTGTATGGTCTTCACCGTAAAACACCATGATATCGTCGTATGTCTGGCTTGTTTCATCAAGGTAGAGCTGCAGCTGCTCTGCCTTTCTCCTCGCGTCTTTCATGCATCTTTGGACGATCAGATTTACCCTATCTTGAGGGTGGAACTTCTTTGGGTCGCTCAGGTTGCCAGAATCCAAACTCATTTGCACGTTCTTGATGTTGTCAATATATTTCTTTGCATCAAGCTGGAGCTGATCAACATTGGCCTTCTGGACCCTTATTACGCCATCAATATCGTCGGTGAACCCTTCCCACTCTGGATATTGATTTCGAACAATACGTTCAACAAGATCTGCAAAGGTGGACTCATTCTTGTCATCTTTGACCATACCAAGACGAGCCAGAGAGCTGAGTTTGAAACCAGCGGCCTGTTTATTGGAATCATTCATGAAATTACCAATATCAAGAATGAGTCCAAGCACGTTCATCAAGGAGACGGAATCACGTAACGACTCGCAGACTTGTCCTATCTCCCGTAGACTGGAGGATATATGATCGTATTCTTGCTCAAAAGAGAGAGTCAAGTTAAGTGCACGCATTCTTGATTTCCAATAATGGTTCAACTCAAAGGCAGTCTGGAGATAGATTTGATCCTGACGAGTAAGCTCTGAAGGGTCCTGCTCTCGTTCTGTTGTAGCAGCTCCGGGCCCGGTCCAATCCTTGCTATAGGGGGCCATTAACTTTGATGTATTTTCAGGAATATTGCACAGCTCGTCCTTCTGTAAGAATTCCATGACAACGGTGTTATTTAATATTTCGGTATCACAATGAATGATCTTGCGAACGAGCTCGTCTGCGGAGATTTGAGAAAACTTGGCGAATGCAATTTCAAATTGGCGAACCAATTCACTACTGATGATTTGTTTCTTATCAGTTTTCTTCCCAGAACGACCCAGTACTTTCGTTTCCTTGGCCATGAACAATCTCTCGACTTCATCGAGAACTCCCTTCTTTGCAAGATCAGTGTATTTCTGCTCCTTGGCCTCATGTGTAGGTGCATGAGCAGCCCAGACGGTCACTTGAGGGGTATCAACTTTATCCCAATGAAGTGCCTTGAGCTTCTTCTTGGGGCGTATAAATGGTAAGCTAACCGTAGGTACTGTAGAAACTTGTCCAGCTGGGAGATAAGTTTTCTTCCAGCCGCCAGGCATTGGGGGCGGTGGAGGGGGCATTCCAACTCCTGGCATGGGGGGAGGAGGTGGTGGTGCACCATTTCCAAAGCCGGGCATGGGAGGAGGGGGCGGTGGAGGAGCACCACCAGCGAAGCCAGGC
Organism: Trichophyton verrucosum HKI 0517; assembly: GCF_000151505.1. Taxonomy (NCBI): domain Eukaryota; kingdom Fungi; phylum Ascomycota; class Eurotiomycetes; order Onygenales; family Arthrodermataceae; genus Trichophyton; species Trichophyton verrucosum. The sequence goes on from NW_003315438.1 coordinate 45,701, forward strand.
ATGGGGGGAGGTGGTGGAGGCGGTGCCCCCCCTCCGAATCCAGGGAGAGGAGGTGGCGGTGGTGGTGGAGGGCCATTGAAGCCGGCAAGGTTATCGGATCCAGCATCTTTTGTCTCTTTATTCTCAGGAGCTTCGGCGGGAGGTGTCGAGGTCTTTTCTTGCTCTTCCTTTTCTTTCTCCTTTTCTTTTTCTAACTCCTTTTCTCTTTCTCCAGCTTTGGAAGCAATTTCACCCAGAAGTGCTGTGGCACGCTCAGGGTCGAGTTTTGGTCTTCTGATCTCTACCAACCGGCCCTTCTCAAATACAGCCTCCTCGCCCTCTTCCTCTAGGTCATCAAGCTCTCCATCCCGGCTATCCTCGTCGTTAGAAGCGTTAGCTTTAAGGGCCTGGCTACGCTTCCTCGAAACAGTACCAAAGGTACTATGAGTGAAGTTGCGCTTGGTCTCCTCATCAATTTCGGGATCATGAGAGAAATCTCCCTCCATCAGTTCGCGCAGTTCTCGAAGCCTGTCTGATGGACCATTCTGAGGCCAAACTTTTCCTTCCAATTTGAACTGAGTCTTTGCTCGATCGAGCTGCCGTTCAAGACGGCTCATGAGTTTTTCCCGGTCAAGAATACCATTCATCTGGGTAGGATCCATTGTGCCCATATCACCGCCAGTACCAGTCATCTTAGACTTCGAGGCTGCAACATCCTGTGCATCTCGAAGCATGAGGTACAGCTCCCGAGTTTCAAGTTCGTTCCTCTGAAGCTCTTGTCCTCGAATTCTTTGGACCTCGGCCAATTCACTTTTCAAGGACTCATTTTGCCGGGTTTGAAGACTGATTACCGCTTCTTGTTCCTCGATTTGCTTCTGGAGCTTCTTGACTAGGCCATCTGCGCCCATTTCGATTCGAGCTTTCATCTCATCTCGTTCGGCAATTGCAGCTTCTGCAATCTGGCGAGCTTCTAAGGACTCGTCGAACGCTCTTCTTGCTTCAGCGTCGGTGTGTAGCTTGTCAAGGAGGCTCTGGACGGTAAAATTGAGACTCTGCTTCAGGTCCATATCTGGAAGCCTTCTGTCCATGGCGACATAGCTGAGCATTGCATCAACTAATTGGAACATTCGGTGGCTATCTTCACCAGAGTTCTCCCTGATAAGAAGCATGTGTTGCATAGCAGAAATGAAGAAGTCCTGGGAACGATCTCCCCGTAGCCTACTAATGATAGCATTGGTGATCTGAATAAGGTCGTTCATATCACTGACCTCCCCTTCAATGCTATCTTTCATACTACTGCTTTCTCGTTGAAGCAGATCTTCGTAGTCAATCCCTTCATTCTCCTTATACCGTTCCACTTGTCTGTCAATGGCCTCATACTGGAATCCTTCCATCTTAGCAAGTAGTCGTTTGATACCGCAAGCGGTGAACTGTGCTCTGATATGACATCGAAGCTGCAAGTCATCTTCTGAAGCATCGACAAACATGTTGATCAAAAACATGGTTGCTAGAGCGTACTCCATGAGGAGGTTCTCCATTCCTATGCCGCCGCTTCTGAACTCTTCACTTGCGCCGACAAGACTGCCCATTTTGCCTCTTCCGTCAATACTGACTTCCACTACTCGCATCCAAGCATCAAATCGGCCGGTCTCGCCTTGCATATTCTTAACCTGATCCATTGCTTGAAGGACCTTTTGATGTCCCTGACCATGGGCCCAGTCGCAGAGGAAGGTCAAGATTTCACTGACCAGCTTTCTTGTTGTCAATCTTGGGGATATAAGAGAACTTGCGAGAGCCACAATAATTTGCTGATGGGCAAGCGCATCGTCGGCACCATATTTGTTGTTCATCAAGGCCTTCAAACATTTTGCAATGTCGTACTCACGATCCAAATCCTTATCTCCTCCTGAATTGGTCACCGGAACTGGTCCTGAAGCTTTTCTTCTGTTTATCTTCAGTAGTACGCTTGTTAAAGCAATCTGCCCTTGAGCCTCAACAAACGATTTTACCCAACTATTTGAACGTATTTGTTAGCATACAAATTGGTGTATTTTCAAGGTCTTTATTTAGTATGATCGATTTACCTTATTGGTTGTGTTCGTAAGCTTACGCTTAAACTCCCCAACTCCTTTGCTGTGATGGAGTCATCCATGACCTTCTTAACATACCACTCAGGGCTGCCTTCTTCATCGGCTCGTCCAAGGAGACCCTTGCCTCCATCTCCAGAGCCGGTTTGCCTATTCTGTTGGCGCCGCTTTTGCTCCCCTTGCCACTGCGTCAGGCGATCTTGATGAACCAAAGTCCATTTTTTCGACGTCGGGTAGGCCAACATCTGTCTCTTGGCCTGTTCGGGGAGATTCTGCCACCCTCGTTTGATCATGAGCTCATAGAACATCTGGTCCACGACAGCGTCATCCTTGGGTCTCTGGATCGTTCCATCCGCCGAGATTGGCAAAGTACCAAACACAATGGGTAGTTGAGGAGGAAGCCAGTCAGATCGTGACGAGGTAGAAGGACGGCTTCCCGATGAGCTGGACGGCTGATTCCGGGGATCTTGAGAATGTGTGGGGTAGTTATAACGGGACGCATTGTCTGTGCTGATAGTATGAGTCGAGCCACGAGGAGCGGACGAGATCGCGGAGTAGATGCTGTTCTGGTCCATGGAGGTTCGAGGGTTAGAGGATTCTGTGGTCGGGTAGGCGTTGTGGCCGTTCCACGCTTGATATTTCACCCCCTTGTCGCTTTGAGAGTAGTATGAGGCGGTGGTGCCTGAGGATCCTGGCGGGGGCCGGGGTCCAGACAGGTGCATTGCGCCGTTCGCAGGCTGATGCCCCTGAAACTGGGGATATTGGTGGTAGTCGTTTGGTTTACCCATTTTGGAAGGGGTTGGCTCCTTTCGCACAGGTACGCTGTCATACGGGATGGATCCTATCACACCTGAGAGATATTCCGTATCGCCGGTTAAATCGACAGATAGGCCGGACTCTCGCTTCGAATATCTCGATGAGCGCGATCCCGATCCACTGCTAGCCGCACCAAACGATTCGGGCGTCTCAGCGCGCAGATCGGGCTGGCGTTCCTTGTGTAGTTTCCTTCCGAAAAATGATTTTGACGGTTTATCTGATGTCATGACGGCGTCTCTGGTAAACCATGAAGCTGGCCACAGCCTACCGGCCTGCCCAAGTATCTGGTGGTAAGGGGAAATAGGAACAAATCTGGGGGATCGATCGGTCGTGCTGGTAATTTCTATGAGAGCGAACGAGGGATAGGGAAGAGAGGAGAGGGGAAGGGAGTGAAATCGGTCGGTTATTTAGTAGTTAACTAGCTAGTTATTTTGTAGTTATTTCTGTGAGTGGCTTTTCTGGACTATGCACCTGACACCGTCCAGGCAACGCATGGGAAAGACGAAGACAGGTTTTTTGCTGTCTCTCTCGCGCGGTCTGCAGTGACGGGATGACGGGCTAGGCGATCACTGTATCCTCCTCCAGATGCGGCCGGTCATCCTCTTTCATGTGGATAGCGACGTAAATAGCTGGGTGTGTTAAGCCTGCAGCTCTGGCTCGGCTGTCTCGACGGTCAGGGCGGCGCAGGAAAACAGGGTCGGCAGGCTCCAGGTTGCTATGTGATGCGGGCTCCGGTGCTCTAATTCCATCGCGCGGTGTCTGACAGTCACGGATCCAGCGTCTGTATCTCTCACAAGCGCCGTGAAAGCCGTTCAGGGGGAAGAAAAGTCGACGGAGCGGCAAAAGTGACGAAGCGACAAAAAGAGGCGCATCCAGAAGCGGCTAGGGGGTCACGTGGTCAAGGCACTGCGCAAGCCTCATGCAAGCCATCGACAGGAGGGCAGATGACGAGACGGCGAGGCAGACGCAGCAGAGAAGAAGAAGAAGAAGGCAGAAGCAGAGCAGACAGCGTGAGAAGAGACGACGGGCGCTGTAGATGACCCGCTGGTAGCTCTGCTGGTTACGATGGGAGGAGCTACCGGTGTCATCAAGGTCAGCTAACTACTAACAGAGACCCCGCGAGTTGACTAGCAGGCTAACACTCAGCTACTATAGACACTGTTCATTCCGGCGCTGATATCCCTGGTCCTCTACCTGACCATATCCTTTGTCATAGCCCCCTTCATCCGGCTGCACCGGCAGCGATACTCCCAGTACCTCCCCTTGCATACCATATCGGTGCATACGACCTCGCTGAGAGACAGGACGTTCGACGCCCTCATGAACATCACCCTACCTTCGTCATGGAGACACAGAAGCCTAGCCAATGAACAGGATTCAGACAGCTTGTTCGACGATGACGGTGAAGACGGCTATGAGCTGAGCGAGTCGAGGCGGGAGGCCCTGGACCAGGAGCGGAGAGAGGCACGGCTCGCCCGGGAGCTGGAGGATGGCTTCATACCAGACAGCGATGGGGAAGATACCCCAGGAACTAGGCGGATATGACGCTATCTACTTCTATCCCTTTTTTTTCGGCTCTTTTTCTCTGCCTTTTCTCTTGCTGCTGTGGACATTTGGATCTTCATCAAGCTTGGAGCTTTGGAGCCTTGTTACTTTTATTTTTGGACTTTTGATTATAGAGATTATATTCATTTGGACTTTTTATACCCTCTGGAAACTGGCTGTATAATATAATTGACACTGCATATTCATCTCTGGCGCGTCTAGCTAGTTACAATGGTTTTTCTTCCCCCTACCTTTTCTTGCTTGGAAAATGCTCGATGCCTCAGAGAATGCTGGCTCACTAGTCTGGAACCTTCGGCTTCTTCTATCTAAGTCCAATAACACAGCCGGAATGCACAAACGGTTACATCAGCCTCAGTCTATATTCACGTTTTTTTTCCCCCCCTATAAAAAGAGTGCAATACCTCTTCTGTAAGGTTATGACCATCACCCTAAAGCTCCCTTCTTCCTTCTTTCACCTTGTATACAGTTCCACCTTTATCCTATAGCTTCTTGTGGTATACAATCTCCGATCAAGCCACATCAACCATATTGCGCTATTGCTAGCTATCTAAGGACATGAAAAGCTATCCAAACTAGAAGACTGAAGTTCACAGTGAGACTAATATTTACAGCTATATCTTCCTAGATAATCTACAACAACTGTGGCCATTATTAATGGAATTTAATGGAATAGAAGTGTCCCTAAAGCCCTCTACCCTATAGCGTCTCCTCTTGGAATTTCTAGACATCCTCTCTCTACAGACCTGCTCCCGCACTCCTGTTCCCTGGGCTATTAACTGTGAAACTACCTGAAACTATATATAGAGAGCTCAGCAATGGCTATTTGAGATCTTTATTCGCGTTAGTGAAGAGGAATCATAGGTTAGAGGTGTAGATAGCATCCACGCTAAAAATGAGAAAAGGAGATATAGTGAATCATTTTTATAAAGTTCCTAGACTTTTAACAGAATAAGGATAGCATGCTTTGTACCTTCATTTCTAGTGCCCCTTATAAAACTGAGAATGAATATTGGAATATTATATTTGTATTTGGTATCATAGACACTACCCAACTTTTCATGTGATTGAATATGAGGGCATCTTGGGAGAAGCTATAGACGTGGCTATCATAAAGGTCACTCGCCATGTTTTGCCACGCCGATAGGCCATAGTCACGTCCGGCCATTCATATTTTCCTCCACAGTGTCGGGTCAAAAATTCGACCTATTGTAAGCTGAAGCAGAGTTGCCCCCTCCCCCCGCCCCCCGATATATGCTTGATATATATTAATTGCGCAAGCGAAAACGGAGCCAGTATAGCTATACCTATGGCAGCGCCCACTTTGCAGCTTCCTCTCATCTTGATGTTATCTGTCCTCCAGCCCCGTCTAGTGAATTGAATTCATAAGTATTGTGCTGTCACTACCATTATTGTAGCCGACTATCCCTGACGCTGGCGCTAAGTTGTTAAAGTGGATATTCTCCGACACAGCCTGTCCTTGACCCCTGGAGGTAAAAATAGACAGAATAGCGCATTGTCCAACCATATAATGAACCATCCTCTTGAAAGTAGCATCTTCTCCTTGGTCCAATATACTTAGCAGCAACAACAGCTGGCGGCCCTATCAATAATATCAATCATTGCCTCATCTTTCTCTCGATCATCTGCTGTGCCGCATAGTTATTACGTCAGCATTTGTTTACTTTTATTGGGGTAGAATTGGAGAAAGATGAAATTACCCCTCATTACATCATCATCACGCGAGCAGATGAGGGGTAAAATCCCTTCTCCGAGCTAGTCGATCGCAACGAAGAAGAAGAAGAAAAAGAAGAAGAAGAAATATGGAAAGTCGACAGGGGCCGGCGAGGTGGAAAGGAACATGTATACAGCTCTTCGGTACTTTGAGCCGGTGCCTAGGTACTTACCAGGTAGACACAGAGGTGGGATGGGTGTACGGATCCTAATCGGCCTCATGGTGGTGGGCATCCATCATGCAGACCCCGCACGCAGAAGCATAGTAGAGTGTTACTCGAGCACGAGCAAGAGACGATTAACGAGAGAGTAGGGAGGAGTTAGAGGGGCAACGCCGCTGGAGCAATGGGAGGGACCTCAGGTCCATATAAACCTGACCTCGTCCGCCTCGTAGATGGTTGTCTTTTGCTTCTCTTCTCATCACAGTTAATTGCTCTGTCCTAGGTCAAAGGCCTTAAGAAGCTTTTCTAGGTAGGTGATAGCTCTCGATGGCAAACCGGGTGCTTATCTTCCCGAAAAAAACATTCAAGGCTGTTCCTTTGCTGACATCTACCGTCAGATCATCATTGCTAAAGCCCAATTCAAGACGACAATCATCACTCAACCACTCAGACACAATAGTAGGTGCCTTGTTCAGCTCATACTTTGGTATCTGTCTCTCAGGGAATATCATTAGATAAATCCTCTTCTTGCTTTCTCACTGTTGACTGGAGTTCATGTGCTGACAGCTTCAAAATTATAGGTCAAGGTCCTTCTCGTACTCTATGATGTAAGACTCTCCCAACCTCTGCTATTGATTATGGGCATAACTAACTCTTCTTCAGGGTGGCCAGCATGCCAAAGACCAGCCCGGCTTGCTCGGGACGACAGAGAACGAGCTCGGCCTGAGGAAGTATCTTGAAGACAAGGGTCATACCTTGGTTACAACCTCTGACAAGGAGGGAGAGAACTCGACTTTCGACCGTGAGCTCGTTGACGCCGAAATTATCATCACTACCCCGTATGTTCTCTACCAATGTGATAATTAGCCAAGAATCTCAATCTAACATTGTACAATCTTCAGCTTTCACCCAGGTTACCTCACCAAGGAACGCCTCGCCAAAGCTAAGAAGCTCAAGCTTGCCATCACTGCCGGTGTAGGCTCAGACCACGTTGACCTAGATGTCGCCAACAAGACCAACGGCGGCATCACGGTTGCAGAGGTGACTGGTTGCAATGTCGTGTCTGTGGCGGAACACGTCGTCATGACCATCCTTCTCCTTGTCCGTAACTTTGTGCCGGCACACCAACAAGTCACATGTGGAGAATGGGACGTGGCAGCCGTTGCTAAGAACTCTTATGATCTTGAAGACAAGGTTGTTGGCACAGTCGCTGTCGGCCGTATCGGAGAGCGTGTTCTTCGTCGTCTCAAGCCATTCGACTGCAAGGAGCTGCTCTACTACGACTACCAACCACTGAAACCAGAGGTTGAGAAGGAGATTGGTTGCCGTCGGGTTGAGAATCTTGAGGAGATGCTTGGACAATGCGATATCGTCACCATCAATTGCCCACTACATGAGAAGACGCGAGGTCTCTTCAACAAGGAGCTGATCTCCAAAATGAAGAAGGGTAAGTTGTCAACAAGTGTTTACATCACCCCATGTAGTTTTAGTTTTGCTTTACCTTGGATGCTAACAGTTTTCTAGGTTCTTGGCTCATCAACACTGCCCGTGGCGCTATCGTCGTCAAAGAAGATGTGGCTGAAGCTGTCAAGTCTGGCCACCTCCGTGGATATGGTGGTGATGTTTGGTTCCCTCAGCCAGCTCCAAAGGATCACCCACTGCGATACGTCCAGGGTCCATGGGGCGGTGGTAACGCGATGGTGCCTCATATGTCTGGCTCAACAATCGATGCTCAGATTCGATATGCTGAAGGCACCAAGGCCATCCTTGAATCATACTTGTCTGGTAAACACGACTATAGACCTGAGGACCTCATCGTCCACAAGGGAGATTATGCCACTAAGGCATACGGTGAGAGAAAGTAGGTCAAGGATCTCTGTGTAGGTGGACAGGCGTGGAGCCCATGGGATACTCCTGCGTATGAGGCTGGAACAAGATGACTTTTCCTTTAGCCCCAGAATCAGCAGGCGCATAATGATAGGCCTTGATATCTTTCATTTACTTTTGTTTCCTTACTTTCCTTTTCCCCCACATCAGGACCGCTGAAAATGAAATGTAGTTCGCCTCTAGTGTTTCTTAACAGGAATAACAAATAGTCAAGGCTTTCCACGAGTAATTCGTGTTTGTTTTCATGGTCCAAATAGATTGTCATACTATCTGCGGCGATGCCGGGTCCGATTGAAGACTATGAACTAGAATTCCTGGGAGAATTGTGTGTTCAAAGCCGCACTTTGCTACTTCCTCTGGGAGAAAGAATATATTTCATAGTGAAGCACGGGCAGAATCGCGCATTCTCCGTTTTATTAACCTCCACATAGCTCTCGAGAGGCAGCTGTCCAAACCATACCTAGCTTAAACAACGCCGTGCCTAATTATAGACACAAATCATTAGTAATAAAGGTTCCATCTCTTGGCCTTGCAGAGACGCGCCATCAAGTAGATGCAAGTAAAGAGCTCAATACATGCATCCAATGCAATGCGCCAGCCCTTGCACATTAAGATTTTTAGGAGAGAACGACATGGTCTTCCCGGAATCTTATCGTTGTTGGCTTGGAAGTATAACGGGTATCTTTCAAATAATCATCCGGACAACCAGGCCGGGGTAGGATATAGAGCTTGTCGTAGCAATAGCCAATCATAATACACCAGATATATGTTGGCATAAGACCAATTTGGGAGTATTATTAGCATATCATGACTTGGAAAGCTACCACCTGGATCTTGGGTTCAACCAGAGGCGGTGGTTATGCGCATAGAACCAATCAAGTAGCATCCTTGAATCATGGACAAACGAGCTCTTGTAGCAAATATATTCTCTAGTCATGTATCCAATTGCTTCAGATCCGAGAATATACCGGAGTACAGATCAACCCTGCTCCCATATACTATAAAACAAGCTACGTATGGGATGCCGAGGACCAACTGTAGGGCCCTGAGTCTGAAAGATATCCAATTATCCGATCGAGCCGTAGAAATAATAGAGCCTGACTCACCAAGGGGCCGCCAGGTATAGAGTTGAAACAACGCTGCACGGACTGTTGGACTGTTCCCTAGGGAGAGTTATTCATGCGTGATAACCACGCTTGGTGGGTACATTGGGATCCAGCTAGGCGACGGGCGTGAACGGTTACGTTATATGGGCTACTCCGTACATCATCTTCCTCAACGTCAGCTGCGACATATCAGCGTATGGGGGACAATGATACCCAGAGTTTTGGGGCCAAGAAGGCTTAGCAGGCATTGGGAACAGCCACTTTTCATTCACAGGGCCATTGCCCTGCAGGAAAATAGGCGAAGAACGAGATGAATCACGAGACCGGACAGTCCGGCAGCCGGCGAGGACTAGAGGCCGGTTCTGCAGGCTTCCGACAAGGAGGCCGGGTGAAGCTTGAGATATCAAGTTGTTGTTAGGGAGAAAAAGAAAGAAAGGCTGTCGTCGTCGTCGTTGACGCTGGAGGCCAATGCGGAGTGGAGCCATTGGCCAGGGGGGTTCGAGCTGACTAATGCATGCTTACTTAAACCTCCTGCATCTGCCTCTTGCATCGCCGCATCCTCTTTGGCTTCCTCCAGTTCACTCACCCCTTCTCTCACCTTCCCCAGATCCAACTGACGAGGGGGCAAGTTGAGATGGTATAACTGATTTGTATACCCAATATTTGTTACCCTTTAGGTGGCAGTTTTCCCGCCCCTAAAGAGGACCATTCTTCTAGACCCTAAAACTTCACGATAGGGACCTTGTCAACCAGGAAGATTCAGTGATATGAGAGGCGATTTCGAATGCAGCTAGATTGATAACATGGACCCAACTTTCCCTCTGATTATGAATTTGTAGCCACTAGGATGCATCGACGCTGTGCAATGTGCATGACTGGCGCCTAGAGGATGCATACCCATACAACATGCCATCCACTGCAGCCGTTGCGGGAGCTCCACCTTGGATATGGATTGTCGTATCCATGGCTTGATAAACGACGTGCAAGCTTACTATGTAATGCAAGCATCTCGACCTGAAAAGTTGGGGTCTGCCAGCTTTTTCAGCTACGCGTACGGTGGGGAGGCCGTACCATTCGGCCTATCATGGAGGGCATCTAGCTATAGCTGACATTGTCAGTGCAGATGCATATTGCATGGCAGTGCATCATCTACGGACGACGTTTATTTCAAGCTTATTCAACTAGAAAGAGAAAACTTTTATATCTGGCCCTGTCTCTCAGACATTCTCTCGTCGAGGTTGGCTTACCTGGAAACTTGCAAGTATTTTCTCTTCTCAATACGGCCACATCGGGGGGGAATTATTATTTCATTTAACTTTTCTGCTACTTCAAGCTGTCTTTTGAATCTCTTGATATTCCTACCGCACGAGTATCTTGCCGGCAGACTGTACGGGAAGGATAGAGGGTGGCCATCGTCGGTGTCGAGCCTGAGGATTGTTCTACTTTGATCTTTATTTCAAGATCCTTCCGTAGTTCAACACCTCAAAGGCTCAGACGAAATTAACAGTATGAATAGCAGTACTCAAACTATGGACAGTGAATATAATATTTCCAACGTGGAAGACTTGGAGCGTCGCATGTTCATCATTGCTACTTCATCCTTTGGTTTGATTGCATCATTTGTCACGTCTGCTGTGGTATTGTTTGATAACTGGAAGATACTGCGGAAAACCCGATCTTTCCAAAGGTATACAGTCCCCTATATATATTTACCCACCTTTTATACATATATCAACACTTACTTACTGTTATAATATTTAGAAACCCTTTCAAAATCCTATTTCACATACCGAATCCTTATGTCGTTCCGTACTCCCTTTCGATAACTTCAATCATTCAGGAAACGGTGTTCATCACTTCACAGTCAAGCAGTTATCGACCCATCAATGGTGATAGCTGCAAAACTTCATCCCAGGTTGTCTGGACTAGTGAGTTCTTCCTTCACGCTTTTACATCGCACATGGATTGCTGATCCCAATTTATTACCCTAGCTTCATGGATTAATGCATATATGCTTCTTGCGTTGTGTCTAACGTTTATCCTGAGAGGAGTCATCCCTTCCAAGAACTTTCCAAAGGGCATCTGGCTTGCCTTGAGTTGCGGGGGAGTGATATTACTCCTATTAATACTAACCTGGATACCATCCGCAGCCAAACCAAACCTGAATAGCAGATGTTCTGCAGAGCCATCTCAGTGGGTAAAGGGATGGGCTGATGTTGCCACTGGTTTAACGGTTCTGCTAGTTGCAGTTTACTTTGCAACCATCTCGGTTCTGATGTTCCGTCTTCGGAAGTCAAGACGGCTAAGTCGAGATCGAAGGACGGTTATGAAGCACGGCATATTTCATCTTGTGCTTGGATCCATATTATACGTTAGTACATTCATTCTCCCCTTAATCCGACACTCTTTTGTGCTAAACATCTTTAACTAGCTCGCCCCATTGCCATTCTATGTATCTGCTCTACGCCATCGGCCTTCGCAAGCTTCTGGCCTCGTTTCCTCAATTGCAATTCACATCTTTGGTTTTGCCAATTCTGCTTTATTTCTCATTTTGCGGGGACCCCGAGACGGCCTATCGACTTCTCCAGGTGGGCATATATGGGATAAACGCAGCACATGGAGCAGCTTTGGTGGAGCAGATTCTGGTATTGTAGAGGTGTACCGACCCGAGCGGAGAGAAAAGGAGATGGACAGCATACCGCTACGAAATGCTATGCCGAAGGAAACCCATGACTCTTCGACTAAGTCCGGCTTGGGGGTCACCGGAATCCCAAAACCAACCACAGGAGAATTTCCTCCTCGAAAGGAAGTGAAAACCAGCTCCGTTGGGCCGCTGCCGCATAGAAGCGCTGCATCAGAAACAAGAGGAAGTGTGATGAAGGAAACGCTGGTCTCGGGCAATGCATCCTATCATAGCAACGATATAGTACCTAAAATGCATTGTCCCGACGTTACCATACCGCAAACTCCAAGGCTAGCATTCAACTCCCCAGTTTATCATTCCCCGAAGTTCAGCCCAGCTATTGCACCCGCTGAACTGTATCCACCTAGTTACGGAATGTACCCGATGAATCCTCGACTAAATGTGTCAACCCCAGCTTTAGTTGGACCTAATTCTTCCCAGAAACCGCTTAACATGCCATCAACGCCAACACTTAACAGGTCCGGCAGCCTTAGAAGATCCCTGGATTCCGCTCTGTTGAAACCTCCATATCCACATCATCGACAAAACCACTACTATCATTCCAATGATACGTACAAATTTGAGCCCACCCCAGCATATCCTGCGCAACCGGCGCATCCTGGACCGGTCTACTTCCAGCCGTATCCAGCTTCACCAAGACCATCAGTTTCCACATACTCGTCAGGCACGCCCCGGAGACTGACGGACAAGATGCTTCCTCCTATTCCACCGCAAGATCCCCAGCAAGTTCTCTTCGAAGCAGCAATGCGGCTAAGAGATAGTCAAATTAGCTCTTATTCGGCACAGTGGCAACACAATGCCCATTTATCCCCCCTTCCCGCAACTTACCAATCTTCGCCTTGGATATGAGGTTTGATTTTTTTTTTTTTTTTTTAGAAAAAAAGCAATATTGTATACCCTATTTCATTCGCCTAATCTCCAATCCGGGCCTGAAACATTATATTCCTATTTTGCCTATCTGACAGGATTTGTCAGATCCTTTCTTGACAGAATATCTCCTTGGTTTGAATGGGACCGGTCCCTCTGGTTATATCTCTTCATATTTGGAGCTGGATGCTCGTTCGTTCATTCTCTCTATCCCCAGCTACATTTGACATGTTAGCCATATTTTCTGTATTGCCTGGGGCATACGATGTTATTACTTTCGCTTATGTCGATTAATCCCCCGTTGGCTGGCTAACATGCAACTCTCCTTTGATGTCCCTTTTAAACGCGTATCACACAGTCTTTTTAGATACAAATAATTGGTTTATCATATGTCACGATAAAATATTGAATACGGTTGGTTACATGATTTCCGAGCTTGGAAAGAGAGTTGAAAATTGAGTATTCATTTGCCTTTCTATAAATGGCAGTCCTCTATTTTGTGAAATCCGAAGTATTATACATATACAAGTTATCTAACCACGCTAGAAGACAACGTTAATGACCTTTCCACTTCCCACAACAACGACTCGTTTGCGTTTATCCCAATTATTTTTCTCCTGGAGCCAAACCTTTCCTTCTTTAGTCTGGAGAACGTGAGATAATATCCACTCCTGCTCTTGTTCCTTGCTGATTGACTCTGGGGTGGCACTGTTGCCCGAAAAGGGTGGCACAGACGCAGTGAACCGGAGTTTCCCATTGACCTGAACTGCTACCGTCTTCGCTCCACGAGAGCGAATTTGCTTGATATCCGATTCCGACAAGAATTCAGACGGCCATGGAGAAGATAGGACCCATGGAACAGTGTCAACGCGTTCAAAAAGAGGCTTGTGTAGTACTTCCCAACATTCTGAAGCGAAAGCTGGGGCAATCGGCGCCAACATGCGTAGCAGAGAATTTAGTGCGATGTATAGGGTTGTATGTAAAGGTGTGACAGATTGTGCTGAAGGAGATGTTTTCGATGATTCTTCAGGTAAAGGCACGGCTGAAATCGCGTTGGTGAGTTTTATCAGATCTGATATGACTGTATTAAGGCCGTATTGATTCTTCTCCAGGCAGTATGACACCGATGATATTGTGTTGTTTGTCATATGAAGGAGGTTGCTCTCAGTTTCCGAGAGCTTGTCTAGCGGTGGCAGGGCCATGTCATTCAAAGATGAAAGAGCATCAGGGGCTGATGAGAAGTTTGCCCTTTTGAGCGAGTTGCCGGTATCTTCCACGGCCTTCCATATGCGACTGAACCATCTTTGAATGCCCACAATCTTGGTTTCATCCCACTCTAACACTTCGCTGACAGGGGCAGAGAAGAGAACATGAGCACGCGTAGCATCTGCTCCATAACTCTCAATACAAGTATTCGGGTCTACTCCGTTATACTTACTCTTTGACATCTTCTCAAAAGATATGTTAGCGGGAATTTGGGTCCCAGTGAGCACTGGGGGGCCTTTAACAGAAAGGTCAACTTCACCCGGCCGTAAGAATCGACCAGTCTTAGGATCTGAGTAGGTCTTGCCATGAACCATGCCTTGAGACAATAGTTTGAGGAATGGCTCTGGGGGTTCCGCAGCATTTTCAATCTTGCCTTCCGCAGCAAGAAATTTGAAGATGAACCGAGAATAAAGAAGGTGGAGAATAGCATGTTCTATACCTCCTATGTATATGTCCACAGGGCGAGATTTCGAGGGCGACACCGGCAAATCGTTGTTTTTTGGGTCCAAGAATCTTAGGAAATACCACGAGGAGTCCACAAATGTATCCATGGTGTCAGTGTCTCTCGTAGCTGGTCCCTTGCAGCTTGGACATTCAGTGTGTAGCCATTCGTCTGCCGACTCCAGAGGATTTCCTGTCTTGTCTTTCAGTTGAGACCCTGGAATAGCAGGAAGTTCAACTGGTAACTGACTAGCAGGAACCGGCACAGCCCCGCAGCTGTCACAATGAATAATCGGGATCGGGGCACCCCAATATCGCTGCCGACTGATAAGCCAATCTCGTAGCCTCCAATTCTCGGCAAATCTAGCACGGCTTCCTTTATCCTTCAGGTCATTGATTATTTTTTCACCAGCGGTTTTTGAGGGCATCTTGCTATAAGACCCGCATATATCAGTAGTTTGTCCATGCCCTGAAAACGCCGAGTCGGCACCGTGTTTATCATTGGAGTCTGGGCCTGTTTTCAATGGCATAACTACGGAAACAATAGGTTCTGAAGGAGAATTTTCTTTCCAAAATCCGAAATCACGAGAGTCATGCCCAGGGACCCCCATGACCGCCCCCTCTCCGTAATCTGGGAGGACGTAAGGTGCAACATAAACTGGAAGCGAAGATGGTAAATGAGGGTTTCTTTCAAGATGATAAATTGGGTTGATAGCCTTGACTCCAGGCAGTTTGAATCCTGCCTTCGTCTCAGGCGGTAGTGAACCGGTGGAATTGATAAATTCCTGGAGCTCCGGGGTGTTGGCAGCCATTTTCTTTACCACTGGATGGCTGGTCGACAGTGCGATATACTGAACGCCATGGAGTGTGTCAGGACGGGTGGTAAAAACTTCGATATCAAGAGTTTCTCCCGGAATTGATAACGTAAATGGGACAAGGGCACCTCGCGACTTTCCTAGCCAGTGTCTTTGCATTGTCAGAATCCTATCCGGCCAGCTGCCAGATAATGAGTCGAGGTCCTTAAGCAATGCTTCTTTAAAAGCAGTTATCCGGAAAAACCATTGTTTTAACTCCCGTTTTTCGACTTTCGCGCCAGACCTCCAAGAGCATCCATTGGAGTCAACCTATTTTTGGGGAGTATATTTATCAGCCGCGAACGCTTCACCAATTCGCAAAGGTAGTTGTTAATACCTGTTCGTTTGCCAAAACTGTTTTGTCAACGGGATCGTAATTCACAACGGCTTCCGCTTGGTACGCAAGGCCTTTTTCGTGAAGCATTAAAAACAGTTTCTGGGTATGTTTGTAAAACTCAGGCGAGCAAGTCATAACTTCCTATAGTATAGTAAAAAAATACCAATTAGCATCCAGTCGATTATCCAAGTTCCATGTGATCTGATAAATTTATTAAAAGGGATGCTGTACCGTATCCCAATCGAATCGTATACCCAAATCTTTCAACTGATTCCTCATATTCGCTATGTTTTGTTTTGTCCAGCCTTCGGGATGGATCCCTCGTTCAATGGCAGCATTTTCAGCGGGGAGCCCAAAAGCATCCCATCCCATAGGATGTAGAACATCATAGCCTTTCATCTGTTTGAACCGAGCTAGAACGTCGGATATCGTATACACTCGAACATGGCCCATGTGTAAGGTTCCGGATGGGTAGGGGAACATGGGCAGCACGTAGGCCTTTTCCTTGCTACTGCTCATCAATCGAACCGAAGCCTCCCTGCCCTCCCATAATTCCTTCCATCTTTTATCAATGGCTAGAAGGTCTAGCTTCTTAGACGGCTGGTTGGCATTGGCATACGTGCTTGCGGTGCGAACAGGGAGACTCCGAAACCTCCATAGAAGGTGATGCGAGACCGTAGGTGGTCCGCCAAATCGAACATGGCCTCGAATAGCACAGGGAACCCACATCGCAGCCCCAGCTCATTCTCTTTGAAGGTCTCCTCTCCCCGGCTCTCCATGAAGGAAAAAAAGGCAAACGATGCGCTCAAACGACCTTCAGATGACTCGTTCCTGCGCCATTCCTATCTTGGCTAGTGCAGATCTTATCAGATTGATAACAGTTAGGTACCCACCTGAGTTACTTGTAGCGACCTGGAAGGCACAGCTGGAATAACTAAATGAATGTTAGTCTCCATATCCCCATCATTTTATTAGGTTACAGTTACGAGGTTGCTACTACGTCTTACTCTCACATCAAGTCATTAACCATTGAATTAATTATTGCTACGTAGGGCTAGAAGTAACCATCCGATCTAAACTACTATACAAAGTTGAACTCCTGTCAGCTCGCCTACCCCCAAGGACCCCTGAATCTCTTAGAGGTATCTGCCCTAAAATGGGCAGTCAAAGTTATGTTTCCGGCCTTCTCAAGCTTCAATTTGGCATTTGTCTCTTTTCGACTCAATTGGCCAATATGCTTCGCTCGGATAGCAAGCAATGATCGTAGCTCAGGATTGGACAGATGCGCTAAACCTTCCCGATCGCCTCGACTGAGTTGTAATAACTGGGTACGGGAAGCCGAGGTTGGTTTATCGTCTTCAGTTTCAGTACCCGCTTGTTCGTTTGTTGCCTTGGGCAGCGACAGAGGAGGAGAATCTCTGCGCCCCAGCGATTGACGATATTTATCAAACGCTCGAGTGCGATAGCCGCGAATTCTAACTGGAGATGGCCGCAGTAATGGGCTAATACCTGCAACTTTTGTTTTATTGTGTGCCTCGCGGAAATTATAAAAACCAGAAGTGTGCGAAGTAATGTCGAATCTGCAATGGCCCTTCGCCATCATGTGGTGTTGGATACCTTCAATCGTTCTTCGACGAGTAGAGCACAATATGCACCTGTGGTACTCGAAAATTTCAAGGTATAGGTATCTGAGAAGGGATGTGATGTCGGTGTCCAGGTGATCTTGATATGGTATGATGAAGCTATGCGCCTTTGACATGTGGAAAATATTGTCATCAAATGATGTCCTTGCTTCACCACAGAAAAGGCATTGCTCAGGATCAAACTCCAACGACCAAGGATGCTCTTCGTCTGTTTCATCTGAGTCATCTTCAGAAAGGGAATCATGATCTGGGCTGATGGTCTTTGCCCTTGACTGTAAGGGCAATATAGTGCTTCCAGGCACTGCTACTCGCAGGCGAAGATTATGTATGCTGTAGAAATGTTAGAGATCTGTTTCGTGTTCTCTTTCTTTTTTCAATGAGAAGATAAAGCTTACTGTAATTCACTCCTCGCATGCTGTCGCCAAGCACCTGGGCTATCAAGGCCTGTATCGCATATTCTGCAAGATGAAGGGAACTTGGCATCCATATCTGCTAGTGGCTGTTCGCAGGCTGCTCCGACGTTAGCCAGTTTTATGGTATGAGATGTAATCCTTCACTTGGACGTAAGGGAGCTGGTAAGGGCGATTGTCAGGGGTCGAACTTTGATGGAAAGATCTTGACTACTCGACAAAGGTCGAGTCGACCCCGTAGTATATATACCATCTTGAGGCAGAGATGGGAATATAGAATGTATCGTGATTTTCGCTTCGCCTGGAAGGCACACGTTGCCACCTCTCCTTGTTGTTCATGAAGACGCCGGATGAGCAATCATGAATCATCAGTTCGGATCCACAAAATCTTGGGCTCAGAGGTTAACTACTAAATTTAGCTACTGCCTAGGCCCGAAAGCTTGCCTCCCAGATCGCTTCCAATCGTATAAAGGACATAAGAGCAGGAGCTTATGTGCAGCCTACAGCCAACTTACCTGCGAGAATATATTTTGATAACTTCGCTGTACGTACTATATGGCGTTGAAAAAGCTATATACACAAAACATCTGGAACATATCTATATACGCAGCACCGTACCATCTCCATCTATACCTCCACGGAAATGGTCCTTTATCACACGACCATTCAAAATCGTCTCTTTTATGATTCCCTGCACATGCTTCGGCTCTACCCTACCATACCAGATAGCCTTCCCAGCCAACGCGTTAACATCCCCCGAGTTGGATCTTGGGGAACGGGGTATGTATATAATAACGTTGCCAGCATATTTATGGCCGCCAATATGACTTATCAAGCCAATATTCGCGTGATTCAACCTATCAACTGGGGTATTTCCCACAGTGTAACCTTCATCTTTTAGTACTCTGCTAAATTCCGACTCCAGCAAAGGGCCCATAACTCCACATCGTTTGTCTCGACCTCCGTGTCCACAAATCAAAATCGTAGGCGAGTGATCTATGCTCTTCACAGACTTAAATGTAGGTTGAAGTTCCGGGAGCCTTTTCATTGCTTCCAATTTATCGACAGGTAAATTTCGTGCGCTCTATGGGGAACTATTGGGAGGAGGAATGCGCGAACGAATCGATCTAATCCAGCATCATCAAGTGGGATATCAGGAATGTACTTGAAGCTTGGAAAAAGCAGGGCTGAAGCGCGAGATGTATCTGACTTATCGGTCGAGGGAATGAAGGAGGAATTTGTAATGACAATGTTATTATAGGGCTATAAGTTCAGAAATTGCTGATTAGGATAACGCTCTTTGGAAATGATTTGGATAAGGGGCAAGGGAAAACTGAGGAGCAATTTACATCAGCAAACTTCCCCGTCCGAAACATTAGTTTCTTCAATCTGCTGCCCAGTATACCCCATCCCTGATCTAGCCCATCCTCCTCTATTCGGCTTCGCCAATCTCGTTGTCCGGTGGATATGAGAACTTGTTGGGCGTAAGGCGCCATGGTGCCGTTAAGATCTTGGTCATGGTCAATTTCGAGGCCGGCAGGCGTTGCCGTACAAGAGCACGTCGGCTCGGGGCATGACTGCACGACGGGGAACGGTGGAGGAATAGGAATTGAGATGCGTCGTGAAGTTGAATATCGGTTACAATGTATTTGCCCAACACGAAAACACTGACCGCGTATTCCGCGCATTGTAATGTCCCTTATCTTCTCTAGAGTCAGAAGACTTGGGTTTACTCTTTGCGCATTAATTATTGAAGAAGGTAGGTAAGAATCCGAGTCTTCTTGTGAAGTGAAATTTCAGTCGCGTTGACGTCGCGAGTTTTATCTCCGCACCGATCGGGAATAACTAACGGGGTTTCGGCGATAACTAACTACCGTGCCTCATCAATATACATTAAAGCATTATACATAGTTTAATCAGCCTCGAAAATACTTCAGTTAGTAAAAACACACTTGCTAAGGAGAAGAAAATCAGCATATTACAAAGTAATAATTAAAAGCGCTCAAGATGCTCCATCACTCCTATACCCCGGTCTGTCCATCTCTTAATGCATTTTAGGCGAAAACGACACCAACGCCTTTGAAGATTCCGTCAGCGGCCAAAACTGATAATAGAATAATCCCACCCCAGCAAACAGAAGGATATAGTACGCGACGCTCCAACCAATTCCAGTTGCCTCATCGACCCTGCCAAATATGTTCTCGTCCTCATCGAATTTGGCGGCCCTGATTAGAGTGCTCTCGATCGGAATTGATGTCTCAACACGGCCCCATAGGCGAGGTAGGCCGCAGTAATTGCAGAATGAATGCACTAGCATAACGGCTAGAAGGGAATCTGTTCTCAAGTAGAGAAAGGTGGCATACCATCCAAATATGGTGGTATAAGTGAACTGGAAGAGCGAACGGACAAAAACTGGGATAAGCGGAGTGTCTGGCTGCGCTAGCTTGGTTTCGTAGAAATGGTTAATATGCGCAATACCGAAATATAGGGGAGTCAGAAACACGATCCGCCCCGGGGACATCTTCGCCATTAGATGAAATACGATGATAATAGACCGGAAAGTTATTTCCTCAGTGATGGGGCCCTACTCGTTCATTAGCTTATGATGTGCTGCGGCATTACACAGAAAAGGGGGATCTTGACTGACAGCAACGTAGTTTCTCCATCCTGTCCAGGAACGAAGAGTTTGGACCAGTGTTCGTCCCCTAACCCAGTTCCTCCATCTACCTTCGGCAATTCCCATTTCAAATAATGGACCCATGAACAACAAGGCTGTGAGCAAAAGACTCTTTCCGATTTCCAGCAGTCCAATCGGCCACCATCCTAGGAGTTGAAGGGCTTCTAGCGGAGTACTCCTCCCACTACGGACGATGAAATAGAACGTGGCCACGCTGCAGCAAAGGCATGACACCATCACAGCTCGGATACGGGCTTTGATCAGTGACGGCGCATCACGGCTCAATGTTGGCCCTGGCCGAGTCGCCTTGGAGGTATACAATGGAGCAACATATAAAATCGTGCATAGTATCTATTGATAGCAGTTAGCACATTCCCATGCCTCGAATCGAAACATATGCGGTCAAATCGGATTTACTTGCATACGTACCGAACACCAAACAGCAGTGGCCACTGAAATAAGAGGCTCAGGTTCTTGATTCTATTATCAGAACATCGTCTGTATACTCTAAAGCAACCAACTACAGCATCCTCCTCCCTCTTTGGTCCTCTACTGCCACGTACCTTTGTCACCATGATAGTAATGCCTCAACCTCTCGAAGAGACCGGAGGCCATGTTTCCAACCTTCATTAAGACAGGGCTTTCCAATGAAGCCAGGTCCAGGTTCTCACAAGGCAAGGCAGCAAGGCAAACTCAAGAAACAGGATTGTGCAGCCACAGGGAGTCGACAACTACTGTCTCGGGGCGCGAAGACGGAGTTTTCGAGCTGGTCGCCCAAAGCGTGGCCTTAAACTGGCAAGGGTCATGTGCCTTGGCGGTCTGGACCTTTAACTATTATTTCCCTCACAAAGGGCTTTCCTTTCCCTACTTCTATTATTATATAATCCACATTATGTAATGCTAATTACATAATTCATCACGTGAACAAACAAGTCTCGTTTAGGTTAGTCCTTCTTGTTTCAGCCTTTTCAGCCAGCGACTCCTGACCAACAGCGCCGGCGGCACTGGCGGATTTCCAAACACAACAGCTCCGTTTATCCAGCGCCAGAAGAGACAAAGTGCGCTGGAAGATGGAGAACAGTTAAAAGGGTCCGAAGGCCCGAGAATGGGTTTATTTCTTTTTCCCATAAAAGCGAACACAGTCCCGTTCCCAGTCTCCTGGATTGTGGACCGGAATTTCGCTTGTCTTTGGGGGTGGAGTGCCTGGTTGCCAATCCTTTCTGAGTTTACCAGGAGCAATAACAAAAAAAATTCAATGCCGTGCCTCCTTCTGCAAGGGGAACCCTCGCCGCGAATGAGAAGTTGAAGAATGTTGATGACGGCGCTCCAGGGCTGGCAGACGTGCAGGAGAAGAAACGGCATGTTCTCCAAGTGGGTACATCACAGTGAGTGGCATGAAATAGCAGCGCACACAGCATATGCTTCGTTGACATTTGCATCTGCTCCATCAGACAGCTGTTGGGCTGGTTGTACAGAGTCCCACTAAAATAAACAAATACAGGGAAGGACTCGAGATACAGGGTACTGCTGTACCTGTTTCCAAGCACTTTACGGAGGACAATAGCTCATATATATTTGGGTTACAAGGGCTTCGTTAATCCTCCAATAGCCTCTCATATCGTGACATAAATAATTTGAACTTGTATTTCCATCTTCAGGACATATTCTTCCGAATCGTCCGGATTCGGGACTTTTAAGGTGTGACACACGGGCGATCATAGCTTGAAGAACTGGAAAATGAGATCACTATCGAATAATAAATGCCAGTTATATACCATATGGTATAGAAGTTATCACATGGGGTAAGCGTGGTCATGAAAAGTGAGGCGAGTCACAAAATATTCAGGGGAAAAAAGTATGTTTTCCGTTGTTGAGCCAATTGTACCGCGAGGAAATGGTGGCGTTTAAAATCTTTGGCTAGGAGACGAAGTTACAGAACGACCTGCATGAAAGTGAAAACCAAAAGCGACCTCGTAGTCATGGCTTGTTCATGCACTGTACCTCAACTCAAGCACCTAGGTATTCTAGATAGTCTGTATCAAATCCAAACATGCCTCTCTTCTTGCTTCAGATCAGTGTTAGGCATTATTAAGAGGCCTAGCATGTAAGCACCCATCGGAGAAGTCAATGGCGTGAACCGCGAGCGCCAGGGCTGAAAGCAGGTCTCACTCTCAGCCATCCACAAAGCCACTTGCTTCACCATAGAACCGGCTCTCTTCAAGGCTTTGACTGGGGGCTGTATTTCTTCTTTCACGATAAAATTCAGCCTTCTTGCTGTATAAGTATATGCTCGACAATCGCAGAACCGACAAACACTGCTCAACCAAGCAACCCTACCCTGTCGCTCCAGATGCCATTCCCAGCGTTTACACGAGCATATGAAAAAATAAAAAAAAAAAAATTTATGGCATAAGTTGTTTGTTTACACTATTTTGTCTAATGTTTTTCCTCTTCTCTCCACCTGTCTCTAATTTAATCTAAATATTGTTGATTGCTGGAGAAAAAAGCTCTGTTGATTAAGTCATAGTGGGTAATCCTTATATTGCTACCATTCTAAGAAGTGGGTCTGGCGTGGTGACTTCTGGCAGCCGACTGTAACAAGGTACGCCGAGTGGAGCACATCGTCCCCCTTCTGCAAACTCCGTACAACGACGCGCATCTGCTCGACCCCAACCAGTCAAGACGTGCGTGCCCGACCCAGGGTTCTTTCCGCAGCCGACCCAGCTCTGCAGCTGTCCTTCAACCAGCGCATCTCTCGCCCATCCTTTTGCCTGTGTTTGTTTTCAACCATTATCAACAACATCATCTTGTTCTTCTTCTTCTTCTCATCCTCATCATCGCCCTCCCCAGCACGACCTGATCTATATTTATCTTATCTTGATCTTATCTCGATTTCTGCCAGTGTGGGTCCCCAACTTTAAACTCAAAAGAAACGGCCCGCTCACCGCCCTCCACGTACCTGATGACTAAGACCCCGTGACTGCCTTGCGCTCTTTCTCCCTTTTTCATCTCGGCTGAGCGAATCTTCTTTTTCTCTCCAACATCAACTCTTCGACGTCTCTCGGCTTTTTCGTTCTTCGTTCTCTCTTTGCCATTGTTTCTTGTCTGTCGTTCCCTTCTTCACAGTCGCTCTTTATATATATTCATATAATTCACCCATAATTCTACCCATTTAATAAGCTTTCTCCGTGCCACCCAATTAGCACACCACGCTCACTCTAAATTTAACCGCCTTTGAAACACTTCCAGCATCAGTCTTTCAACTGCAGCCCCCCCAGAGTCCAGCATCCAGCTCCTTAAGGCGGCTATTCTCTAGACGCCCTGCCATTCATTTATTCATTAATTCGTTCTTCGACGCTCACTGCGAGACCATTCCTGCTTCGATTCTTCAGCCTTAATTTCGGGATCCTTCACCCTCTAGAGCCGCCATATCAGCACTCCTTTCTCTAGCCGTTCGTGGAGCATTTGTTCTTATATTCTTGTTTCTATATATATTCTTTCCAACTCTACATACTATCACCGTTCTCCCCCCCCCCCCCCTTGGAGATTTTTTTTTTTATTTTTTATTTTCAACGGCCCGTTTTCCCGTGGAGTAATGCGATGAGGAATAAGTCGAGTTAGGGCCCACGATAATGTCTTTATCTTCCCCTTCGTCTAGAAGGTCAACACCAAAACGCCGTCCACTCCATCAACGAACAAACTCGCAGAACAATGTTGTCTCCCCGCCCTCGCCTGTCCGTCCAGTTTCACCGACGCTTCGACTGGTATCAAACAAAACTGACTACTCGGAGGATGATGATGTCTTCAGCAATCCAGACGATGTTGACATATACTCTGCTAACCCATATCCTACCAAACCCGCTCATGTGCTACTGCCTCTAGGTTCCTCATCTGCTAGAGGCCGTATAACTAGAAGCGGGACTCCTTCAACAATTACTCCCTCTAATACCTGGAGTTCCAGGCCCAGTGTATCTCCGGACCTAGAATCCTCCAGTTCCAGCCAACAACCCACCGGAAGCGCCTCGGACCTTTCCACCTTTATGGGAAACACTTCAAGCGCAATATGGGGCCAGGATCCAAAGTCGAGCAACACCACTGTCGCTCGCTCAGTCACCCCACAGGCCTCAGAGAGTGGTGATAGTGGTAACGATAATGACCAGGAGAAATATTCTGACCGCAGTAGCGTAACCGCGCTTCCAAGGCCTGTTGCCACTACTATCAAGTTAGTCAATGAGCGGGAACGAGAATTTTCACGATCAAGCCGTACGCCTCCAAGCAGATCTCCTCCATCTGACGGCTCCCTCCTAATCGGATGTTCTATTACTCGTGGCCACTCGTCCTCCTCAAATTCGTCCTCAAATGTTGCCCGGATTGGGTATACATCCAGCCCCAACCTAGTGCCGTTGAACAGTTCGTCGCCAAATTTGCTTCCCATTGGCTCTTCTCCTAACGTTGTCAGGGCTCGCGCTTCTGAGTCTTCGTTGTTTTCAGCAAATTCGTTTGGAACGGCGATAAGGTATATCCGCAATCGAGGAGGGCAGAACACTACTTCAGAACCAGCATCTGCGACCCGATCTGATTCCCATACTCCGTCCATCCCCTCAAGCCCCCCTGTCCCAGTGCTAAGGTCATACCAATCCACATCAACACTTGATCTCAATGCGCGGTCAAGCCAAGGGAATGTTTCCTTACCCAGCATGCCATCAGATATTGATATTCAGGCCGTTATGGACAGCGGAATTCCTATACAGTACCCAATATTACGTCCACCCTCGTCGTCCGGCTCGTACGCAGAAACGTCCATGGTCTCCATTCCAGAGCCGTTGGCAGTAGCCCGCCCTCCAACTCGACGGTGGAACCCGGACTTGTCCTCCGTCTCGTCTGACATGTCAGTTCCAATGGATGAGCGACACAATCTTCCGTCATTATCCCTTGATGGTACCCAAGGGAGATCCCGACAGGTGACTGAAACTGAGCAATCTTGGCTCTCCGCACGCCAGCAATCCGAGATGCCAGATTATTCAGTAATGGATGAATCCGAGATGGATGAGGTTAGCGACCGCATTACTCATCTTCATGCCTTGCGTGTTCTAAAGCATAAGACATCCGCCACCCTCAGCTATCGGTCATCCCTCTCAAGGCGAGGCTCTCTAAGCCGGTCGGGGTCAACAGCAAGTCAATTTCTAACTACTATACCCCAGTGGGCAAAGCTATACTATCAAGGTGGAAACCTCGCCTTCCTTTCGGCTGTTTCTCTAGTTGATGTTAGCAGACCAAATACCCCACGAGAAATCCCTGCTGTGACTCAGGTTTCCTACTCAGAACCCTTGGAGGAAGTATCAAATCAAGCTGTAGTCCGTGTACCGCCTGGAAATATCTCACGCCCCCGAACACGGCCTCGCCGAGCGAGCCAGCCTGTACAACGACAAGACCAGCCAGAGTCACAGCCAGCACGGCGGCAGGAATCGATGCCGATACCAGAAGCAGAAATACAAGTGGAGCAATCGGAACAAGCCCAGGTTGAGCCTAAACCAAAAGCCATCCGACGAGACTCTCGTGATCCAAGAACGCATTGGGCCGGTATTGTTGGAGAAGATGAGATTACACCTCAGCCCTCTCGCGAAGTGACACCCAGGGGCGTCTGGTCACCACATCTGTATACAGATAAACGGTTCCGTTCAACTGAGAGGAAAATATGGAAGGCTCCACCATACGACGAATCTGGCGAATATATATGGAGTAGACGAAACATGCAGGTGCTCAGTTTTTGCTTTGGTTTTATCTTTCCATTAGGTATGTTTACAACTCTTTGTTGCCAAGTTTGTCCATCTATTCTAATATCTTCATCCACAGCCTGGTTGATTGCCTCGTTTCTGCCTTTGCCAATCAAGCCACCATCTGTTGAGAACGGAATGCCAGGGCAGCCAGATATTGAAAAAGCAGCTGCTCACCGAGCAGTCCTGGCTGATAATTTACGTTACGAAAATGCCCGATGGTGGCGGAATCTGAACCGTTGCATGACACCAGTTGGCTTGTCAATCATTATAATAGTTGTATGTTTATTAAAAATTTCTCCATACATTTATAACCCCTTTACTAACATCCATAATAGATCACACTATCCGTTCTTGGATCACGAAACGCCCTATGATACATGACCTCGTTTTTGATTTCATGTTGTAAAACAACATTAATTAGTACTTATGCCCTTACGCTTCTAATACGGCAACGGATCTCTATATGGCACGTTTATATATACATATCCAACCGTTTTATGGTCCCACGTTTTCTATGATGGTTTGGCTTTTTATATTCGCTTTCTTTCCCCAATTTTCGTCTTTTGCGTCTTACCAAAACAATGCACGTTAAGGAGAATGATTTCTCCTTTATACGATTTAACGAAAGCGCGCAAATCCCTTGCTTCCGTCTTTACTTTCGGGTCCTTTCACCTGCATTATACTTCTATTGGCCTTTATTTGATTCCCCCTTTAAACCCTACTGTGTATACCTTATTACCTTATTTGTTATTTTCAGCCCTATTCCCACCACACATTCGCCTACACTTATGGCCCCCTTTTTCATTCGTCGAAACTACTAGTTTCTGGTTCTTCAACCACCTTTTTCTTGCCCTTCGACTTTATACCATATTTCGTCACCCACCTTCTTCTTCTCCCCCTTTTGCGATCAAATTGCCAAACTCAACACTTGCCTTCTTCTATACGCACTACGCTTATAAAAATTGCAATCCCTCTTGTCACTATATATCCCTGCGAGGTGGCTTGATACAATATGCTGAAAATGGATGTAAAAAAAGCCGATTAATATTTGAAAATACGTTTTCGTTCTTCTATTTCTGGCAATGTTCACCACACTATGTCAGCCCTCCCCATCCTTCTCTATGATGACGTGTTATTACTTCTTCTCTACTCTGATGACCAACCGAAATCAAACCAATTATTCCAGTGATGGCTCGCTGTGTGCATAGTAGATGTTGTTCTAAGGTATAAAGATAGGGCGTGCTTCAAAATCGCTGAGATCCTAGGAGAATAAGCAACCAAGATAAGCCACCAACCATCCTCCGTCCTCTCTAATTAGGGCATAACAGTAGCAAAGACGCATGCAAAACAAAGGGAGTAGTAGAATGATTTAAGGCCAGGATATAGCCCTGCGGAACCATCCAACATTATTATATCTCATTACGGCATGTTAAAAGGGAGCCTTGCCTAGCTTCTGCTCAAGGATGTTCCGCAGTTCTGCACCAGTAGGCATCGTGACCACACTGCCACGTCGTCTCCTGGTTTCGATCTCCTTCTTGATCTCGTTCACGGCGTCTTCAACGTCCTGCGCCAAATCATTGGGCAGGCCGAGGGGTTGCTCGGTGTATGGTGTTTGGCCGGCCTGCACCTCCCTGGCATCAGCCTGGGCCTTCTCCCTTGCTCTGACAGCAGCAGCTTCATTAGCGGCTTGTCTATCGGATGGTTTGCCAGGTACTTCTGCATCCTTGCCAGTAGCAACCTTGTTACGTTTGTTTAGCTTGCGGATTAATTGGGCTTTTGCGGGGCTGTTAAAGAAAGTGAGTGTGGCGACGATGCCAATTATGATGTAAAAGTAGACGCGGCCCCAGAGGGTGGTGCAGTCAGTGAAATCCAGAAGGATGAATGGAGCGATGGTGAAGCTCATTGTGAGCTGGGTTGCGAGCCAGCTGATGATGTCATAATAAATCTTGAAACCAGTTGGAGCAGTGCCGTCAGGGGTAAGGAAAAAGGGGCGAACATGACGGCGGAAATCTAAACACGATTGTTAGTATTATTGGTATTCAAGGGAAGCTAAGATAAAATAAATGGAAAAAATATGACGTACGTTTGGCGCTTGTTTGAACAAAAGAGCCCAGAATGAAGGTCAGGTAGTAACCTGGGTAGAAGCCATGCCAGATAGCACTGGTAGCAAAGGTAGCCAAGCTTGCACGGAAGCCGGGTTTCTTCCCCTTTGGAGTGACGCGGAGGTAGATATAGTTTCGCAGCCAGTGATTTGTGTTCTTGTTCCAGTTGGCGAGGAACGCATGGGGGTTCTGGGCGGTCTCTAGACCGTAGGCGTTGACGTTCTCGAGCTTATTCCAGTACACCTGTCCTGTATTGCGGTCGACGCCGTTGTATCCCATTCCAGAGAGGATACAAGCACCTTCAGTCAGGGACCAAACACCATAGTACTTCAACCTTGCCGCGAAGCCAAACACATACAACACCCAAATCTTCCTGAAGAAGCTGTAGGCGGCGAATTCGTCGCTCAGCAGCAAGTTGGTAGTATAGATGGGCGCAAACACAATGAAAGCACCGATGAACGCTAGTCCCATCGCAGCCTTCAAAGCAGCTGGTCTGCCGCTCCTGGGTATCTTTCTCTTCTTCCGCGTGGGAGGTGCCTTGGACGGATCAATACCAGGAGGCAAGTCGAACATACTAGTTTCAATCCACCGTCGGTACTCGACGTAGTCGAACGCTGGGCCTGCAAACAACGAGGGGAAGAACAGCACGTATCCGGCAAAATCAAGCAAGCTGGGGAACTCCTTGATGGCAGCGTGTTTCTGGGCCTCACTAAGTTGGCTATCAGGCAGTCGGCCGTCATGCACGTTCCAGCAGAACGCACTCAGTTTCATGACCAGCACCATCTGAGCACCGGTGACGTCGACGGAAGTAGGGTCATTGATGATTTGCCTAATTATATGACTGACGGACATGTATCCGATAAGGTATGTGAAGCCAACCCAGGGCATCATGGACCCGTCGACGTAGTATGCGATTGCATATGCTCCTGCGGAGCAGTAGAGGAGGGTGCGGACGCCATCCCAGAGATCAAAGAGACCGACCAGGTAGAAGAGCGAGACGGCGATGATGAAGGCGTTTTTCTTCCAGGGTTGAGAGTCCGGGAGTCGCTTTAGTATAGCTGCGAGGGGGTACGAGAGGAGGAACGAGGTAATGAGTTTTACTACTGTGAATTAGAACAAGAGGACTTGAGTATGCAGAAAGGAGTAAAAGTGAGAACATACGCTCATCAGCAGATGCGCCGATTACCTCTCCAGCGGCGGCGAAAGCTGTTGTTGCAGAGTCAATAACGAGATATGAGCAGGTAGAGAGAGGACACTTTTTTGGTGTGGGAGGGACGAACGGGCGTTGATATAGGGCAGCATCTTTGCAGCTTGCACTTGCAGCTAGCTAGCTGGCTAGGAGGAGTCAACAGGGGGTAAAAATGGAGCTGAACATCGCAGGGAAAAGACGAAAGAAAGGATTGAAGGATGGAGAGAGAAAAAAAGAAAGACGATATCAAAAATTGCATGTAGGGCTTGGATGGAGCTCCAAGTCGTTTGTTCCACGTTGTTGAGCTTCAACACTTTTTAGCGGACAAACGTTGATCCTGTCCTGCTGATGATCCAACGTGATGAAGATGAAGTAGACAAAGACAACAGACAAAGAGGAAGACGAGGATAAAGATAATAGTAGTGTCCTGATGAGTCTGATGAAGCTCAGCTGATAGATAGAAACGAGTATGCTACAAGAGATGCTCCAACCGATATATATGACCAAAAGAAGCCTTGCCAAAAGAGCAGTACCAGAAGATGCCACATGCCACGCTTGCAACGAGATATAATTACACACATAGACATACACACGTTCCCCCGAGAGGAGGCCGTCAGGTCGTCTTGGAGTCCGAGTCCTTGCTCGAGTCCTTGCTTGTGTTCTTGTTATCGTGTAGGATGCGAACGACATCCTTGTTGAAGATGTACTGGAGGCCAGACCAGGAGGTAGTAAAGGCGACGAGATATCTACCTCAGTCAGTAAAGAAAACGACGAAGACATGAAAGAAACAAAAAAAAAA
>NW_003315439.1:0-6030 GCF_000151505.1 Trichophyton verrucosum HKI 0517
AAATAAAAAAAAAAAAAAAAAAAAAACCAAGAGTCTCATTTCAGAAGATCATACAGCTTTGAGGATGGAATCTTGGATTTAAAAACCGGCGACAGTCCCCAGCTGAGCGACTAGCCAACTAATTAATAGCAAGACTTGAGTTCTATTTTTTTGCCAACATTTTGAGATTCAAGAGCAAGGAGGGGCCCCCGCTGTCGTGAGTCAAGTCTCTTTTCTTCGCCTATACTTCGGAGCACTGCAGAACCTCGAACGGCCTAGACGCAAAAGAGGCGCACCTGGAGACAAAAAAGGAACAAAGATGCCGTTGAAGCGCCGACCTAAGTTCCCATGATAATTAATATAATTAATTCCATAAAGCGCCGGCTTGGAGCGACTTCGAGAGAAAATTAAGTAAGGTTAGCTATGCCAAGCTTTTTGCCACGTGGAAATCACGTTTAGTCACGTGGCGCTCTCTTCCAATTTCCATTTCGACTGCAGGCCAGACAGAATGCAAGACATTGACTGATATACACAGGCATGTTTGTTGTTACTTAAATACTAGCGATAGACAGCGGCCGAGCATGTCTCTGTTTCGCAATGTTATACCCTGCCCTCGATAATTCTATATAAAGTCTTATATTATGGATTTCTGCCTCCCCTGCTTGAACTGCTGCACGGAAGCAAGCCACCGAAAAAGTTATCTACATATACCCATGCCCTGCATTGCAACTTGGCGTAACTTACCTGGCTATGACCCATTTCCCATTTTCCAAAAGGAAAAGATTGGGGTTTGCATGATACTATCATGGAAACCTATGTGCTCTGCGGAATTTATTTTTATCGAAGACCGGGATATACCCCAAATTTGGGATTCACATCTCGCCTTCTATAGACATAACCCCGAGTAAAAGCGCACAGCCTGGTTTATATAGCGGAGCAACTTATCACTTAATGTTAGAGAGTTGTTAAGTCTCGATACCCGACTAGCAACTTATCAGCCACTGGTTCCAATGCACTGCAAATTTTATTGGATCAACGTTGTTCCGCGCTCACCGTGATAAGGTTGTTGCGCTTGAATAACTAGCTCTCCAGTGTTTAGGTAGGGACGGGATCCATGACGTCGTCCTTACGTGACTGCCGGTTAATGGAACTCCAGCTCTGGACTATTTAATAGCCACCAGGCGACAGTCGACTTCTCGCATTCTTTTTCCTGGCTGTCAACCTTGTTCTTTTCACATTTATGGACAATGATGAACTAAGATACTGTAATATATATAGGGAATGTACCGCCGAGCTTACGAGTTCTGGGAGGAACGTCTCTGCGGTATCCTGAGTCCTCAACAGCAATCAAGGTGTGAACTTTTTCTCATTTTTGGAATTCTCTGGGATCCAGTCATACTATGTTCTTCGAATTTTGTACACACTTAGCAAGCCCTGCGATAATATCCCTTACATCCTTTTAACGTAAACCAACACCCAATGTTGTGCCGGGCCATTTCGTAGGATTCAGGCCACTGATATCAAGCTTGATCGTGACCAGTGATCTCTCTCCTTCATCTGATTTTATCGATGGCTTTAGGGTTACTCCTCCTTTATTGCTACTGTAGACTTTACTATATATCATGTTGATTGTCCATATTTCTCTACTGGAAACTTCTTCTAAGCAACTCCACTCCTAACGGGCCAGGTACACTGTCGCTTAGAGGCTACCACCTGTGTCAGAAGAAGATAGTTGCTGATATCATGATTATGTACCTAGTATTACTATAAACATGTAATAAATGGAGATGTACGTATCTGATAACTGCATGACGTCTAGATTCCGTCTTCGAATGACATCACCGGGGAGGCCAAGCTTGCTTCATGGTGATCGTTGATGAAGCCGAAGCCCCCCGGTGTATCTATGTAAGTATCTCTCCGTGTATCCTGCTTGACGTCGATTGACTTCATCCCCGCGTCGGATTTATAATCACCGTCGTATAAATTCATCAGCAGTCCACTGTCCACTTGCATGCCAACAGCTGAGCTGACTTACGACCGAGGACATCCACCCCCCCCTCCCCCGGCCCAACACCCAACAGCGAAAGAAGAGAGATCGCATCCAGCATGGTCGTTCTGGGAGTGGCCCAGTGCATGGCCGGCCATGGCCTGTCGACGTTTGAAGTGTGCGAGCCCGAGTCTGGGTCAACGGTGCGCGGTCTCTCTCGCGGCATCACGACGGCCACCAGCGCAGACGAGGCCGCGAAGCCGATACTGGTGCTGATACATGGATACCCGCAGACGTAAGTCGAAACAAACACTGCCTCGTTCGTCTTCCTTGGCTGCGTTGGCTGCGGGGGATACATAACTAGTTACCTCTTGCCAGGCAGATCCTTACATAGAAGCCGTGCTGACGCTGATTCGCGAGCCAGGCATTTCATGTGAGTTGTCTATTCATAGCACAAGCAAGCATGGCAGCCGCTGTTACAGAGTACAGGGTGAAATGACCTGCATGGGCACTGACGCACCACGACGTAGGTGGCGCCATGTAAGTTTTGGCCCTGGGAAGACATCCATGGCTTTCTACAGAGAGGGAGGTTTTTACTGACGTCGTGCTCTGCCAGGTCATCAAGCTGCTGCCCCGCGAGGCCCGGCTCTTCGTCCCTGATATCCCGGGCTACGGCGTGAGTTCACCGCCCACGGCCAGCGACAAACGGACCGTAGGCAGGGCGATACTGGGGGCCCTGGAGGCGATGCTGGACAGCTCCAACTCTAATAGTGATGATAATACACGCAAAGACAATGGCAGTGGCCAGTCGCACCGCATCGTGCTTATAGGCCACGACAGAGGCGCCCGCATCTGCCACCGGCTGGCGGTCGACGCAGCCGAGCACTCCCCGACATTCACTATCCTGGCGACCGCTCTGCTGGACATTGTGCCGACGAGCGTGCAGTGGGCAGCACTGGCAGACCCGGCCGAGGCGCGCAACACGTTCCACTGGCCGTTCCTGGCCAACGCCGAGCTGGCGAGCACGATGATCCAGGCGGTGGGCGCAGAGGTGTTTGTGCGGCAGATGATGGAGCGCTGGCGCGGGAGCAGCGAGGCGGCCATCGCGCGGTTCGAGGCCGACGATGCGCTGGAGATGTACTCGCGGCCCTTCCGGCAGCTGGAGAGCGTGGTGCGCAGCTCGTGCGCGGACTACGAGGCTGGCAGCCGGGAAGACGTGCAGGCGCAGCAGCGCGACCAGGCGGCGGGGCGGCGGATGGGGGTCCCCGTGCTGGTGCTGCACTGCCGGGCGATGGGACGGCGGTTCGACGTGCGGCGGGCGTGGCAGGCGTGGGTTGAGGACGAGCAGCTGCTGACGGTCGTGCAGGCGCAGGAAGGCGTCGGCCATTTCGTGGCGGAGGAAGACTCGGAGGCCACGGTGGGCGCGATGCAGCGCTGGCTGGCGGCGGCAGGCCTAGCAGTGGCCTAGCAGTGGCCTAGCAGTGGCCTGGCAGCAGCCTTGTTCCCTCCATCGAGCCTCCATCGAGCTTCCATCGCAGCCTTTTCTTCCTTTTCTCTTCGGCGTTTTCGACGGAGATTTTTAGAGGGAGGCTTAGCTGACTAAGCTCAACCCTTGAATGACACTCAAAATGGCCAGAAAAGAGACGACGACGGCGACGGCGACGACGAGGATATAAAGATGATAAATAAAATGAAATAAAAGAAGGATGGCGATGATGAAGTAGAAGTACTTAGAGAAGCAGAAATATATTATCACTTCCATCGACAGTCACAGCGAGAGAATCATCCTCGGCTCCTTTTGATTTTTCTTTTCTTTTCTTTTTATTTTCTTTTATTTTTCCTTTCTTTTTCTTCGACTTTCAAAAACGTCCAAAATTCTCTTCGTCGCCGCAGAAAAAAAAAGACAGCAAAAGGAGAAGAAAAAGTCGCAGAGAAGAGGAAGAAGAGGAAGCAGAAAAGAAGAATAATAATAAGAGAAGAAGAAGAGAAGAAGAAGAGAAACATCCCCAGCTGTTTCATCTCGACTCTGCGCCGGCTGGAGAAGCAGCTCTCTTCCTCTTGGCCGCCGTCGCCTCCCCCTGCGGCTTGTGGCTGTGGCCGCCGTCATCTCGCATATCCCTGAGACGCAGAGAGAGCTACTCGCGTACTTACGTACTTCCCTTTCTACTCTGTCCTTTTGATGCTGCTGCTGCTGCTGCTGCTGCTGTCTGGCATCTCGCTTGCTGCGTCGTCTTGTGCTTCATCTGCTGCTGCGATCGCGCTGTTGCTTGTGGCTGATCGACCGACTTAGCGATACGAGTCCAGGGGCTTCGAAATCCTTGCGTCTGCTCCGTTCCTTAAAACCCATAATTTATTGCTCTGCACTAAAGACGCATCCCGGGCCTTTTTCCTTGGGCCATTGCGAGGTTTCAAGGGGGATTTTCAGCCTTTTTTTTTTTTTTTTATCTTTTTATCTTTCACTCCTTCTGCTGCTGCTGCTGCGTTGAGCCAGAGACAAACGACATACAAGACGGCCAAAAGATAGAAAAGACAGCAAGACGACGAGATATCGAGTTAGACGACAGCCTGGATGGTCTCGTCCGCGGTCTTCAGGGCATCGACTACGACGAGTAACGCGCTCGTCTCCTAGCAGACGCCAGAGAGCTCCCTCCTCCTCCTCCTCCAACATCTCAGCCAACAGTCACTATGCGGCGCGGCCTGCTCATCTTCCTCCTCATCAACACGGTCATCATCCTCTTCCTCGTCCGCAGCGTCTTCACCTTGCTCACCTTGCTCGTCGAGGATGCCACCGACGACGCTATCCAGAACGTCGAGCTCCCCGGGGTCAACTCCAGCCTCATCGACCTGCGGCCCCAATTGATCCCCAAGATCATCCACCAGACCTACAAGAACGAGAGCATACCTGAGATATGGGTTGGCCCGCGGAACGGCTGCATAGAGATGCACCCAGACTACGAATACATCGTGAGCTTCCCTCGTACCTCTATCCTTCTTATCTAGCTACTTTTTTCCAACTGACAGGCCGCGCTAGCTCTGGACGGACAAGAAATCAAGGGACTTCATCGCCGAGCACTACCCATGGTTCCTCACCACGTTCGACAACTACCCCTTTCCCATCCAGCGGGCGGACTCGATCCGCTACTTCATTCTCGCACACTACGGTGGCACATACATTGACCTTGACGACGTTTGTACCCCTCCATCAGCCTCCCCATCTCCCACTTTTACCCCCTATCTACCTTTATACGAATGAGAAGAAGAGGAAGAAGAAGACGACGAAGAAAAAGACGAACAACATCAAGAAGAAGAATGCGATTGGTGCTAATGCAGTGCAATATATGCAGGGTTGCAACCGACGCCTTGACCCGCTGCTCTCTTACCCTGCCTGGGTACGCCGGACAGCCCCTACAGGCATCTCCAACGATGCCATGGGCTCTGTCCCCAACCACCCTTTCTTTCTGAGGGTTATCAAGTCACTGCAGGCATATGACCGCGCCTGGGTGCTCCCTTACATCACCGTCATGTACTCGACCGGCCCGCTCTTCCTCTCCGTCATCTGGAAGGAATACAAGAACACCGACCCGGACGGCGTCAACCGTGTGCGAGTTCTGCTGCAGGATGCGTACAACCGCCACTCCTGGAGTTTCTTCACTCACCACCCTGGCAGCAGCTGGCACGGCGAGGATGCACAGCTCATCTTCTGGGTACGTTTCGCCGATGTTTCATTGTATCATGTATCTTTTTTTTCTTTTCTTTTTCTTCTAACCAGACATTGGTCATGCAGATGGGGAGCCATTGGATGCTCATCACCTTCTCCGGTTTTCTCGCGGCAGGCATCGTCGGCCTGGCGCTCTGGCGAATCTACCGTCGCGTCCTGTCCCTGGGCTCGAAGCACGCCCGTTACACACCCCTCGCATCAGGCACATCGTCACCACGCCGCTCCCTCTCACCCTCGCGCCGCAAGATGCGCATCCTTCCACTCTTCTTCCAACGGTCACATGCCAAGAAGGAGGACGAAGAGATCGGACCAGACTCGCCGTACGAATTGGGGAATCGATAGTAAT